>NC_090889.1:4474118-4476618 GCF_036669925.1 Montipora capricornis | reverse complement strand
AAGAACATTTCTGAAATTATGAACATAAATAAGAGACATTTTCCGCTTACTAAATTAAGAAACTAGACCCTCCTTGAGGGTACACTGGGTTGCCTGTGGTACGTGCACTGTTCCAGACAATTTTTTTCAAGTTGGGGGGTCATTAAGACCATTTAAGGGGTCACCCAGAAGTCATACCAGCAGAAGCCCCTTGGCTCACAGGTCCTCACACGTTCATACGACGAAACAGATCTGTCCTTGTGTAATATGTAGCTGTAACAGTGCACAATATTGTTTTGGTATTGTCTATCATTGTAGTGCCATGGTAGAAGTCTTGAGTAAATAGCCTGAGAAGACATGTGGTTACTAACAAAGTACTGAACCCAGAAAGATCGAAGAAAATAAATGGGAAGTGAGAAACATTGGCTTCTGGGCTGACATGTTGATAAGCTTCTTTTCAATACAAGTTTAAGCGTGCCCTCTGAGCATCTGACAGCTTTGTAATACTAAAGTTTACTACAGTTTTCCCTGTCCAGCGGGGTTAGTGTCTGGATGGGTGACCAAAAACACATACCCCTTCGCAAAACAGAAGCATTGGGCCGAAAATACTATTAATGCTAACAAATGCGAACTCAGCAAGGTACAGATTTTGTTAGCTTGTATTATGCAAAAACAAATATCGATGCAAAAGTAAATAATTTTAGAAAGAGCAGAAGGAAGTTTCCAGGATGGTAACTCGAGAATAACATATTTACAACATGACAACAACATTAATTTTGAACCGTGAATATAGAACATAAAAAGTTATGATCAGCGACAAACATTTTGGGAGATTTTTGCTACATTCAATTTTGTTATTGTACGTTTTGGCTGCACAAATAAATCGCAAAATCGAAAGTGACATCGCTGGAATCCAGCAGGCGCCATGATTAAGTTACCGCGGAATGTTTACTTGCCAAACAGTGAAGCATCTGTGTCAAATGATGGCAAGATACCGCGTTTTCGCAAGTTCCTTTTTCTGTCAAGTGTTAAAGTTCGACAATAAATGAGCGAATTCAAAACAAAGATCACAATCACCCACCATTGTTTCTGCAAAGTCAAAAATTTACTCTCCAAGACAAGGTTATTTATCACCAGGTAATTCCATCATTTTGGAAATAGCAGCTACTTTATTATTCAGCGACGTCACAATTTTTTGCTGATTTTGGGGCTCATTTTGTTGAAACTCAAGCACGCTTCCAACAGACCTGTTTGTTTTCATGAAACCTTTCCTGCTTACAGAGCAATACTAAAAATATCCTCCCGTATCACGTTTCAACCTTAAGCTCGAAAATTCAATACACAACATGATATTATAATTCACAAAGGCAGAAAATATCACAGAATCCTTTTCCAGCGAAACATTTTATTGAAACAAACAACATAAGATGCACTAAAACGCCATTCGCGTTGCAATGACTTTCGACGCCATTGCTGGTTAACGAGAATAACAAACTCACGAGGCAGAATGTATATTTATATTTAATTAAGTTAGCACAACAGAAAAACGCTAACCTCATTTTGACACGAAAATGCTTTACTATTGCCATAAAAACTATCCAGATAAGCTCGCATATTATAAAACATGATGAATTCATAAAGGCCACCTTTTCCAGCCAACAATTTTTTGAAACAAACAACATATTTGCTCTTAGCGGCGAAAACCTCTTCCTATTTCATTGCGTGCGTGAAGACAAGAAACTCAACCGTGTCAAATTACCATGTACTTCAGGTTCAAACCCTTTCCTGAAGAACCTTTTCCTTGAATAACAAGAAAATGCTTTACTCTTGCCATAAAAACTATCCAGTTAGGCTCGCATATAATAAAATATGATGAATTCATAAAGGCCACCTTTTCCAGGGAACAATTTTTTGAAACAAACATATTTGCTACTAGAGGCAAAAACCCCTTCCTATTTCATTTCGTGCGTGAAGAGAAAAAACTCAATCGCGTCAAATATGCGCAATATTACTAGGGGTAATCGAAACTTAGGCGAGTGCGTTCGATGTTTGTAGGACGGTACAGGTAGCAACTGAGGGGAGAGGGTGGATGGTTCGTGCGATAGGGAAATGTTATTACAGTGGAACCCCGATACAACGATCCTCAATGTAACGATATCCCCGGTAAAAAGATAAACATGCTATGTCCCGGCAAAAGTTACAATAAATGTATGGGACAGAACCCCGATATAATGATCTTCAATATAACGATATTCCCGATATAACGCTGAGTTCTTAACGTACCGAGCGTAAAATCTTCCCCGATATAACGATATTGCAGCATCAGTACACAGATACAACTTCAAATGTTTAAGTTTTGTTTTGTTTTGTTTCCCTTTTACGATTCATACCACAGACTTTGTTGTGTAACCTTGATAACGTCTAATGCTTTGCAAATTGTGAGTCATTTGATACTCATTGCAAGTTTAATTAAACAATATGTACAGTAGTAAAAAAGCACATGTTAATTTTACCCCGATAT
>NC_090889.1:4451618-4469118 GCF_036669925.1 Montipora capricornis | reverse complement strand
GGCGTTGTGAAGGCCGTAAGTTACATAACTCATTGGGTTAATTACGTTACCTTCGTTAAATAAAGAATGTTGTATTGTATTGTATTGTATAAAGTTATGAGATTGCAATTTTCAATTTTGACTGAGTCACATCGCGGTTGATATGTCTTTGAGGAATCCTAATCCATGTGAAACTATTTCGTTTTCTGTGCAACCAAAAGTGATAATGTTTCCGGCCAGGCTTGAACTGGCGACCTTCCGCGTGTTAGGCGGATGTGATAACCACCACACCACAGAAACCACACTTTTCGTTATAGAATAAAATACGCATGACTTACCCTTTACACCGGACAAGCCAAGAGGAAAATGTTGGCGTCGTTCCCACACCGGGAATCGAACCCGGGCCACGGCGGTGAAAGCGCCGGATCCTAACCACTAGACCATGTGGGATTGCGCGCTTGGTTTTTGCGAGGTTGCTTGTGGTTTGATGTCGCAAGTAATTTATTGCCGCAGAGACACGATCGAGTAACCGATCTGGAGCATCTAAAGAATTGTCCAAATGAGGCTCCAAACCCCTTAGAAATGCAGCCTTAAGCCTAATTAGACCTAAAACAATATTTAGGCTTAACTGTTAGCATTCCGATTCCAGTGATTTAATTTCATTCCCAGGCACGTCACGTCCAAGGGCACTCTGAGATATGGAAACAAGTCTTTAGCCACTTCTGCTGGAGGGATGAGGACAGCTACAACACCGGGCACTTCACCCCCTACTCTTCTCCAATGTAGTGTGTGGGTTCTTTAACGTCCCACACGGAACTTATGAACATAGAAGATATGGGTGAGATGGAATCTACGGTTTATAGTCCTTATCCAAGAAGACTTGAACGGACAAGATGTTGTGATTGCACTTGGCTGATCAACAGGGCACCCATACTCACCTACCCTTTTGAACGCTCTGCAAAGCACAGTATCATTTTCTGGAATATGGATATTTCATTACCCTTTTTTGGCCTTTGGTAACTGGCCATCAAAACAGATGTATTTCCAGTCAGGTTTGAACTGACCACCTTCTGGGTGTAACCACTACACTATGGAAACCACCTGATTGGCTTTTAAATAGCACTGCTTGGTTTTCTAGCCGGACTCAAAATAAAGCTTGGTTTGACTTTGTCTGGTGACTTCTTCGTTTCAGTTTGGCTCAAAGGTCAAGAGTTCATAAACACGCAGAAACCAAAGATTTCTGCTGAGATCAAAGATGCACACTTTAAGACACAGTCGAGTATTTGCGTCTTCGATCTCTATCATTTTTTCTTCTCATTGGTAACAAATGTTTCAGTATTCCTGATAGGGTAATCTTTAGGTACATTGTCTTCTTCATTATCGCAACACTTTCGTTTTTAATCAGTGAACCAAGAATAAGTTACTAAATATTGAAAATGCGTGGGCACAAGGAGTTATCTCTAAAAATTTGAACGTCATACAGCAGTCGATCTCTGAGTAACCATGATTTAAAAATGCGACATTTTACCAAGAACAGTCATTTGGGCCTTTGCCAAGCAAAGAATTTATCACTTTTTGATGCCTAACAATGAGCTGAGCTTTCTTGCTAAGCGGCTTAGAATTAAAGATTTATGTAAGTTTAACAAGTTCTTTCGCCTTTTGAAGTCAATTTGTCACTACCATGATACCTGCTGTCAGCGAACTCGTATCTTATCGAACCTTCCCTACTAGGTTGGCTTTACCTCATGATATGTTTTATTTTCAAGGCAGGTGTATTTCCGAGGTGGTTGTGTTTGGAAGGACCGATGGACCCTCCCTCTCGCCCCCTGCTCTGGCAAATACTCATGTGGACATCGTAACTCCCAAAGACACTGTTCTCCAAAATTAACATGGTAGTCCTTGATGAGATTGCAATTTTCAAGTTTACTGAGTCACATCGCAGTTGATATGTCTTTGAGGAATGCTAATCCATGTGCAACTATTTCGTTTTCTGTGCAACCAAAAGTGGTGATGTTTCCGGCCAGGCTTGAACTGGCGACCTTCCGCGTGTTAGGCGGATGTGATAACCACTACACCACAGAAACCACACTTTTCGTTACCCTTTACACCGGACAAGCCAAGAGGAAAATGTTGGCGTCGTTCCCACACCGGGAATCGAACCCGGGCCACGGCGGTGAAAGCGCCGGATCCTAACCACTAGACCATGTGGGATTGCGCGCTTGGTTTTTTGCGAGGTTGCTTGTGGTTTGATGTCGCAAGTAATTTATTGCCGCAGAGACACGATCGAGTAACCGATCTGGAGCATCTAAAGAATTGTCCAAATGAGGCTCCAAACCCCTTAGAAATGCAGCCTTAAGCCTAATTAGACCTAAAACAATATTTAGGCTTAACTGTTAGCATTCCGATTCCAGTGATTTAATTTCATTCCCAGGCACGTCACGTCCAAGGGCACTCTGAGATATGGAAACAAGTCTTTAGCCACTTCTGCTGGAGGGATGAGGACAGCTACAACACCGGGCACTTCACCCCCTACTCTTCTCCAATGTAGTGTGTGGGTTCTTTAACGTCCCACACGGAACTTATGAACATAGAAGATATGGGTGAGATGGAATCTACGGTTTATAGTCCTTATCCAAGAAGACTTGAACGTACAAGATGTTGTGATTGCACTTGGCTGATCAACAGCGCACCCATACTCACCTACCCTTTTGAACGCTCTGCAAAGCACAGTATCATTTTCTCGAATATGGATATTTCATTACCCTTTTTTGGCCTTTGGTAACTGGCCATCAAAACAGATGTATTTCCAGTCAGGTTTGAACTGACCACCTTCTGGGTGTAACCACTACACTATGGAAACCACCTGATTGGCTTTTAAACAGCACTGCTTGGTTTTCTAGCCGGACTCAAAATAAAGCTTGGTTTGACTTTGTCTGGTGACTTCTTCGTTTCAGTTTGGCTCAAAGGTCAAGAGTTCATAAACACGCAGAAACCAAAGATTTTTGCTGAGATCAAAGATGCACACTTTAAGACACAGTCGAGTATTTGCGTCTTCGATCTCTATCATTTTTTCTTCTCATTGGTAACAAATGTTTCAGTATTCCTGATAGGGTAATCTTTAGGTACATTGTCTTCTTCACTATCGCAACACTTTCGTTTTTAATCAGTGAACCAAGAATAAGTTACTAAATATTGAAAATGCGTGGGCACAAGGAGTTATCTCTAAAAATTTGAACGTCATACAGCAGTCGATCTCTGAGTAACCATGATTTAAAAATGCGACATTTTACCAAGAACAGTCATTTGGGCCTTTGCCAAGCAAAGAATTTATCACTTTTTGATGCCTAACAATGAGCTGAGCTTTCTTGCTAAGCGGCTTAGAATTAAAGATTTATGTAAGTTTAACAAGTTCTTTCGCCTTTTGAAGTCAATTTGTCACTACCATGATACCTGCTGTCAGCGAACTCGTATCTTATCGAACCTTCCCTACTAGGTTGGCTTTACCTCATGATATGTTTTATTTTCAAGGCAGGTGTATTTCCGAGGTGGTTGTGTTTGGAAGGACCGATGGACCCTCCCTCTCGCCCCCTGCTCTGGCAAATACTCATGTGGACATCGTAACTCCCAAAGACACTGTTCTCCAAAATTAACATGGTAGTCCTTGATGAGATTGCAATTTTCAAGTTTACTGAGTCACATCGCAGTTGATATGTCTTTGAGGAATGCTAATCCATGTGCAACTATTTCGTTTTCTGTGCAACCAAAAGTGGTGATGTTTCCGGCCAGGCTTGAACTGGCGACCTTCCGCGTGTTAGGCGGATGTGATAACCACTACACCACAGAAACCACACTTTTCGTTACCCTTTACACCGGACAAGCCAAGAGGAAAATGTTGGCGTCGTTCCCACACCGGGAATCGAACCCGGGCCACGGCGGTGAAAGCGCCGGATCCTAACCACTAGACCATGTGGGATTGCGCGCTTGGTTTTTTGCGAGGTTGCTTGTGGTTTGATGTCGCAAGTAATTTATTGCCGCAGAGACACGATCGAGTAACCGATCTGGAGCATCTAAAGAATTGTCCAAATGAGGCTCCAAACCCCTTAGAAATGCAGCCTTAAGCCTAATTAGACCTAAGACAATATTTAGGCTTAACTGTTAGCATTCCGATTCCAGTGATTTAATTTCATTCCCAGGCACGTCACGTCCAAGGGCACTCTGAGATATGGAAACAAGTCTTTAGCCACTTCTGCTGGAGGGATGAGGACAGCTACAACACCGGGCACTTCACCCCCTACTCTTCTCCAATGTAGTGTGTGGGTTCTTTAACGTCCCACACGGAACTTATGAACATAGAAGATATGGGTGAGATGGAATCTACGGTTTATAGTCCTTATCCAAGAAGACTTGAACGTACAACATGTTGTGATTGCACTTGGCTGATCAACAGGGCACCCATACTCACCTACCCTTTTGAACGCTCTGCAAAGCACAGTATCATTTTCTGGAATATGGATATTTCATTACCCTTTTTTGGCCTTTGGTAACTGGCCATCAAAACAGATGTATTTCCAGTCAGGTTTGAACTGACCACCTTCTGGGTGTAACCACTACACTATGGAAACCACCTGATTGGCTTTTAAACAGCACTGCTTGGTTTTCTAGCCGGACTCAAAATAAAGCTTGGTTTGACTTTGTCTGGTGACTTCTTCGTTTCAGTTTGGCTCAAAGGTCAAGAGTTCATAAACACGCAGAAACCAAAGATTTTTGCTGAGATCAAAGATGCACACTTTAAGACACAGTCGAGTATTTGCGTCTTCGATCTCTATCATTTTTTCTTCTCATTGGTAACAAATGTTTCAGTATTCCTGATAGGGTAATCTTTAGGTACATTGTCTTCTTCACTATCGCAACACTTTCGTTTTTAATCAGTGAACCAAGAATAAGTTACTAAATATTGAAAATGCGTGGGCACAAGGAGTTATCTCTAAAAATTTGAACGTCATACAGCAGTCGATCTCTGAGTAACCATGATTTAAAAATGCGACATTTTACCAAGAACAGTCATTTGGGCCTTTGCCAAGCAAAGAATTTATCACTTTTTGATGCCTAACAATGAGCTGAGCTTTCTTGCTAAGCGGCTTAGAATTAAAGATTTATGTAAGTTTAACAAGTTCTTTCGCCTTTTGAAGTCAATTTGTCACTACCATGATACCTGCTGTCAGCGAACTCGTATCTTATCGAACCTTCCCTACTAGGTTGGCTTTACCTCATGATATGTTTTATTTTCAAGGCAGGTGTATTTCCGAGGTGGTTGTGTTTGGAAGGACCGATGGACCCTCCCTCTCGCCCCCTGCTCTGGCAAATACTCATGTGGACATCGTAACTCCCAAAGACACTGTTCTCCAAAATTAACATGGTAGTCCTTGATGAGATTGCAATTTTCAAGTTTACTGAGTCACATCGCAGTTGATATGTCTTTGAGGAATGCTAATCCATGTGCAACTATTTCGTTTTCTGTGCAACCAAAAGTGGTGATGTTTCCGGCCAGGCTTGAACTGGCGACCTTCCGCGTGTTAGGCGGATGTGATAACCACTACACCACAGAAACCACACTTTTCGTTACCCTTTACACCGGACAAGCCAAGAGGAAAATGTTGGCGTCGTTCCCACACCGGGAATCGAACCAGGGCCACGGCGGTGAAAGCGCCGGATCCTAACCACTAGACCATGTGGGATTGCGCGCTTGGTTTTTGCGAGGTTGCTTGTGGTTTGATGTCGCAAGTAATTTATTGCCGCAGAGACACGATCGAGTAACCGATCTGGAGCATCTAAAGAATTGTCTAAATGAGGCTCCAAACCCCTTAGAAATGCAGCCTTAAGCCTAATTAGACCTAAGACAATATTTAGGCTTAACTGTTAGCATTCCGATTCCAGTGATTTAATTTCATTCCCAGGCACGTCACGTCCAAGGGCACTCTGAGATATGGAAACAAGTCTTTAGCCACTTCTGCTGGAGGGATGAGGACAGCTACAACACCGGGCACTTCACCCCCTACTCTTCTCCAATGTAGTGTGTGGGTTCTTTAACGTCCCACACGGAACTTATGAACATAGAAGATATGGGTGAGATGGAATCTACGGTTTATAGTCCTTATCCAAGAAGACTTGAACGTACAAGATGTTGTGATTGCACTTGGCTGATCAACAGGGCACCCATACTCACCTACCCTTTTGAACGCTCTGCAAAGCACAGTATCATTTTCTCGAATATGGATATTTCATTACCCTTTTTTGGCCTTTGGTAACTAGCCATCAAAACAGATGTATTTCCAGTCAGGTTTGAACTGACCACCTTCTGGGTGTAACCACTACACTATGGAAACCACCTGATTGGCTTTTAAACAGCACTGCTTGGTTTTCTAGCCGGACTCAAAATAAAGCTTGGTTTGACTTTGTCTGGTGACTTCTTCGTTTCAGTTTGGCTCAAAGGTCAAGAGTTCATAAACACGCAGAAACCAAAGATTTCTGCTGAGATCAAAGATGCACACTTTAAGACACAGTCGAGTATTTGCGTCTTCGATCTCTATCATTTTTTCTTCTCATTGGTAACAAATGTTTCAGTATTCCTGATAGGGTAATCTTTAGGTACATTGTCTTCTTCACTATCGCAACACTTTCGTTTTTAATCAGTGAACCAAGAATAAGTTACTAAATATTGAAAATGCGTGGGCACAAGGAGTTATCTCTAAAAATTTGAACGTCATACAGCAGTCGATCTCTGAGTAACCATGATTTAAAAATGCGACATTTTACCAAGAACAGTCATTTGGGCCTTTGCCAAGCAAAGAATTTATCACTTTTTGATGCCTAACAATGAGCTGAGCTTTCTTGCTAAGCGGCTTAGAATTAAAGATTTATGTAAGTTTAACAAGTTCTTTCGCCTTTTGAAGTCAATTTGTCACTACCATGATACCTGCTGTCAGCGAACTCGTATCTTATCGAACCTTCCCTACTAGGTTGGCTTTACCTCATGATATGTTTTATTTTCAAGGCAGGTGTATTTCCGAGGTGGTTGTGTTTGGAAGGACCGATGGACCCTCCCTCTCGCCCCCTGCTCTGGCAAATACTCATGTGGACATCGTAACTCCAATAGACACTGTTCTCCAAAATTAACATGGTAGTCCTTGATGAGATTGCAATTTTCAAGTTTACTGAGTCACATCGCAGTTGATATGTCTTTGAGGAATGCTAATCCATGTGCAACTATTTCGTTTTCTGTGCAACCAAAAGTGGTGATGTTTCCGGCCAGGCTTGAACTGGCGACCTTCCGCGTGTTAGGCGGATGTGATAACCACTACACCACAGAAACCACACTTTTCGTTACCCTTTACACCGGACAAGCCAAGAGGAAAATGTTGGCGTCGTTCCCACACCGGGAATCGAACCCGGGCCACGGCGGTGAAAGCGCCGGATCCTAACCACTAGACCATGTGGGATTGCGCGCTTGGTTTTTGCGAGGTTGCTTGTGGTTTGATGTCGCAAGTAATTTATTGCCGCAGAGACACGATCGAGTAACCGATCTGGAGCATCTAAAGAATTGTCCAAATGAGGCTCCAAACCCCTTAGAAATGCAGCCTTAAGCCTAATTAGACCTAAAACAATATTTAGGCTTAACTGTTAGCATTCCGATTCCAGTGATTTAATTTCATTCCCAGGCACGTCACGTCCAAGGGCACTCTGAGATATGGAAACAAGTCTTTAGCCACTTCTGCTGGAGGGATGAGGACAGCTACAACACCGGGCACTTCACCCCCTACTCTTCTCCAATGTAGTGTGTGGGTTCTTTAACGTCCCACACGGAACTTATGAACATAGAAGATATGGGTGAGATGGAATCTACGGTTTATAGTCCTTATCCAAGAAGACTTGAACGTACAAGATGTTGTGATTGCACTTGGCTGATCAACAGGGCACCCATACTCACCTACCCTTTTGAACGCTCTGCAAAGCACAGTATCATTTTCTGGAATATGGATATTTCATTACCCTTTTTTGGCCTTTGGTAACTGGCCATCAAAACAGATGTATTTCCAGTCAGGTTTGAACTGACCACCTTCTGGGTGTAACCACTACACTATGGAAACCACCTGATTGGCTTTTAAACAGCACTGCTTGGTTTTCTAGCCGGACTCAAAATAAAGCTTGGTTTGACTTTGTCTGGTGACTTCTTCGTTTCAGTTTGGCTCAAAGGTCAAGAGTTCATAAACACGCAGAAACCAAAGATTTCTGCTGAGATCAAAGATGCACACTTTAAGACACAGTCGAGTATTTGCGTCTTCGATCTCTATCATTTTTTCTTCTCATTGGTAACAAATGTTTCAGTATTCCTGATAGGGTAATCTTTAGGTACATTGTCTTCTTCACTATCGCAACACTTTCGTTTTTAATCAGTGAACCAAGAATAAGTTACTAAATATTGAAAATGCGTGGGCACAAGGAGTTATCTCTAAAAATTTGAACGTCATACAGCAGTCGATCTCTGAGTAACCATGATTTAAAAATGCGACATTTTACCAAGAACAGTCATTTGGGCCTTTGCCAAGCAAAGAATTTATCACTTTTTGATGCCTAACAATGAGCTGAGCTTTCTTGCTAAGCGGCTTAGAATTAAAGATTTATGTAAGTTTAACAAGTTCTTTCGCCTTTTGAAGTCAATTTGTCACTACCATGATACCTGCTGTCAGCGAACTCGTATCTTATCGAACCTTCCCTACTAGGTTGGCTTTACCTCATGATATGTTTTATTTTCAAGGCAGGTGTATTTCCGAGGTGGTTGTGTTTGGAAGGACCGATGGACCCTCCCTCTCGCCCCCTGCTCTGGCAAATACTCATGTGGACATCGTAACTCCCAAAGACACTGTTCTCCAAAATTAACATGGTAGTCCTTGATGAGATTGCAATTTTCAAGTTTACTGAGTCACATCGCAGTTGATATGTCTTTGAGGAATGCTAATCCATGTGCAACTATTTCGTTTTCTGTGCAACCAAAAGTGGTGATGTTTCCGGCCAGGCTTGAACTGGCGACCTTCCGCGTGTTAGGCGGATGTGATAACCACTACACCACAGAAACCACACTTTTCGTTACCCTTTACACCGGACAAGCCAAGAGGAAAATGTTGGCGTCGTTCCCACACCGGGAATCGAACCCGGGCCACGGCGGTGAAAGCGCCGGATCCTAACCACTAGACCATGTGGGATTGCGCGCTTGGTTTTTGCGAGGTTGCTTGTGGTTTGATGTCGCAAGTAATTTATTGCCGCAGAGACACGATCGAGTAACCGATCTGGAGCATCTAAAGAATTGTCCAAATGAGGCTCCAAACCCCTTAGAAATGCAGCCTTAAGCCTAATTAGACCTAAAACAATATTTAGGCTTAACTGTTAGCATTCCGATTCCAGTGATTTAATTTCATTCCCAGGCACGTCACGTCCAAGGGCACTCTGAGATATGGAAACAAGTCTTTAGCCACTTCTGCTGGAGGGATGAGGACAGCTACAACACCGGGCACTTCACCCCCTACTCTTCTCCAATGTAGTGTGTGGGTTCTTTAACGTCCCACACGGAACTTATGAACATAGAAGATATGGGTGAGATGGAATCTACGGTTTATAGTCCTTATCCAAGAAGACTTGAACGGACAAGATGTTGTGATTGCACTTGGCTGATCAACAGGGCACCCATACTCACCTACCCTTTTGAACGCTCTGCAAAGCACAGTATCATTTTCTGGAATATGGATATTTCATTACCCTTTTTTGGCCTTTGGTAACTGGCCATCAAAACAGATGTATTTCCAGTCAGGTTTGAACTGACCACCTTCTGGGTGTAACCACTACACTATGGAAACCACCTGATTGGCTTTTAAACAGCACTGCTTGGTTTTCTAGCCGGACTCAAAATAAAGCTTGGTTTGACTTTGTCTGGTGACTTCTTCGTTTCAGTTTGGCTCAAAGGTCAAGAGTTCATAAACACGCAGAAACCAAAGATTTCTGCTGAGATCAAAGATGCACACTTTAAGACACAGTCGAGTATTTGCGTCTTCGATCTCTATCATTTTTTCTTCTCATTGGTAACAAATGTTTCAGTATTCCTGATAGGGTAATCTTTAGGTACATTGTCTTCTTCACTATCGCAACACTTTCGTTTTTAATCAGTGAACCAAGAATAAGTTACTAAATATTGAAAATGCGTGGGCACAAGGAGTTATCTCTAAAAATTTGAACGTCATACAGCAGTCGATCTCTGAGTAACCATGATTTAAAAATGCGACATTTTACCAAGAACAGTCATTTGGGCCTTTGCCAAGCAAAGAATTTATCACTTTTTGATGCCTAACAATGAGCTCAGCTTTCTTGCTAAGCGGCTTAGAATTAAAGATTTATGTAAGTTTAACAAGTTCTTTCGCCTTTTGAAGTCAATTTGTCACTACCATGATACTTGCTGTCAGGGAACTCGTATCTTATCGAACCTTCCCTACTAGGTTGGCTTTACCTCATGATATGTTTTATTTTCAAGGCAGGTGTATTTCCGAGGTGGTTGTGTTTGGAAGGACCGATGGACCCTCCCTCTCGCCCCCTGCTCTGGCAAATACTCATGTGGACATCGTAACTCCCAAAGACACTGTTCTCCAAAATTAACATGGTAGTCCTTGATGAGATTGCAATTTTCAAGTTTACTGAGTCACATCGCAGTTGATATGTCTTTGAGGAATGCTAATCCATGTGCAACTATTTCGTTTTCTGTGCAACCAAAAGTGGTGATGTTTCCGGCCAGGCTTGAACTGGCGACCTTCCGCGTGTTAGGCGGATGTGATAACCACTACACCACAGAAACCACACTTTTCGTTACCCTTTACACCGGACAAGCCAAGAGGAAAATGTTGGCGTCGTTCCCACACCGGGAATCGAACCCGGGCCACGGCGGTGAAAGCGCCGGATCCTAACCACTAGACCATGTGGGATTGCGCGCTTGGTTTTTGCGAGGTTGCTTGTGGTTTGATGTCGCAAGTAATTTATTGCCGCAGAGACACGATCGAGTAACCGATCTGGAGCATCTAAAGAATTGTCCAAATGAGGCTCCAAACCCCTTAGAAATGCAGCCTTAAGCCTAATTAGACCTAAAACAATATTTAGGCTTAACTGTTAGCATTCCGATTCCAGTGATTTAATTTCATTCCCAGGCACGTCACGTCCAAGGGCACTCTGAGATATGGAAACAAGTCTTTAGCCACTTCTGCTGGAGAGATGAGGACAGCTACAACACCGGGCACTTCACCCCCTACTCTTCTCCAATGTAGTGTGTGGGTTCTTTAACGGCCCACACAGAACTTATGAACATAGAAGATATGGGTGAGATGGAATCTACGGTTTATAGTCCTTATCCAAGAAGACTTGAACGGACAAGATGTTGTGATTGCACTTGGCTGATCAACAGGGCACCCATACTCACCTACCCTTTTGAACGCTCTGCAAAGCACAGTATCATTTTCTGGAATATGGATATTTCATTACCCTTTTTTGGCCTTTGGTAACTGGCCATCAAAACAGATGTATTTCCAGTCAGGTTTGAACTGACCACCTTCTGGGTGTAACCACTACACTATGGAAACCACCTGATTGGCTTTTAAACAGCACTGCTTGGTTTTCTAGCCGGACTCAAAATAAAGCTTGGTTTGACTTTGTCTGGTGACTTCTTCGTTTCAGTTTGGCTCAAAGGTCAAGAGTTCATAAACACGCAGAAACCAAAGATTTCTGCTGAGATCAGAGATGCACACTTTAAGACACAGTCGAGTATTTGCGTCTTCGATCTCTATCATTTTTTCTTCTCATTGGTAACAAATGTTTCAGCATTCCTGATAGGGTAATCTTTAGGTACATTGTCTTCTTCATTATCGCAACACTTTCGTTTTTAATCAGTGAACCAAGAATAAGTTACTAAATATTGAAAATGCGTGGGCACAAGGAGTTATCTCTTAAAATTTGAACGTCATACAGCAGTCGATCTCTGAGTAACCATTATTTAAAAATGCGACATTTTACCAAGAACAGTCATTTGGGCCTTTGCCAAGCAAAGAATTTATCACTTTTTGATGCCTAACAATGAGCTGAGCTTTCTTGCTAAGCGGCTTAGAATTAAAGATTTATGTAAGTTTAACAAGTTCTTTCGCCTTTTGAAGTCAATTTGTCACTACCATGATACCTGCTGTCAGCGAACTCGTATCTTATCAAACCTTCCCTACTAGGTTGGCTTTACCTCATGATATGTTTTATTTTCAAGGCAGGTGTATTTCCGAGGTGGTTGTGTTTGGAAGGACCGATGGACCCTCCCTCTCGCCCCCTGCTCTGGCAAATACTCATGTGGACATCGTAACTCCCAAAGACACTGTTCTCCAAAATTAACATGGTAGTCCTTGATGAGATTGCAATTTTCAAGTTTACTGAGTCACATCGCAGTTGATATGTCTTTGAGGAATCCTAATCCATGTGCAACTATTTCGTTTTCTGTGCAACCAAAAGTGGTGATGTTTCCGGCCAGGCTTGAACTGGCGACCTTCCGCGTGTTAGGCGGATGTGATAACCACTACACCACAGAAACCACACTTTTCGTTACCCTTTACACCGGACAAGCCAAGAGGAAAATGTTGGCGTCGTTCCCACACCGGGAATCGAACCCGGGCCACGGCGGTGAAAGCGCCGGATCCTAACCACTAGACCATGTGGGATTGCGCGCTTGGTTTTTGCGAGGTTGCTTGTGGTTTGATGTCGCAAGTAATTTATTGCCGCAGAGACACGATCGAGTAACCGATCTGGAGCATCTAAAGAATTGTCCAAATGAGGCTCCAAACCCCTTAGAAATGCAGCCTTAAGCCTAATTAGACCTAAAACAATATTTAGGCTTAACTGTTAGCATTCCGATTCCAGTGATTTAATTTCATTCCCAGGCACGTCACGTCCAAGGGCACTCTGAGATATGGAAACAAGTCTTTAGCCACTTCTGCTGGAGAGATGAGGACACCTACAACACCGGGCACTTCACCCCCTACTCTTCTCCAATGTAGTGTGTGGGTTCTTTAACGGCCCACACGGAACTTATGAACATAGAAGATATGGGTGAGATGGAATCTACGGTTTATAGTCCTTATCCAAGAAGACTTGAACGGACAAGATGTTGTGATTGCACTTGGCTGATCAACAGGGCACCCATACTCACCTACCCTTTTGAACGCTCTGCAAAGCACAGTATCATTTTCTGGAATATGGATATTTCATTACCCTTTTTTGGCCTTTGGTAACTGGCCATCAAAACAGATGTATTTCCAGTCAGGTTTGAACTGACCACCTTCTGGGTGTAACCACTACACTATGGAAACCACCTGATTGGCTTTTAAACAGCACTGCTTGGTTTTCTAGCCGGACTCAAAATAAAGCTTGGTTTGACTTTGTCTGGTGACTTCTTCGTTTCAGTTTGGCTCAAAGGTCAAGAGTTCATAAACACGCAGAAACCAAAGATTTCTGCTGAGATCAAAGATGCACACTTTAAGACACAGTCGAGTATTTGCGTCTTCGATCTCTATCATTTTTTCTTCTCATTGGTAACAAATGTTTCAGCATTCCTGATAGGGTAATCTTTAGGTACATTGTCTTCTTCATTATCGCAACACTTTCGTTTTTAATCAGTGAACCAAGAATAAGTTACTAAATATTGAAAATGCGTGGGCACAAGGAGTTATCTCTAAAAATTTGAACGTCATACAGCAGTCGATCTCTGAGTAACCATTATTTAAAAATGCGACATTTTACCAAGAACAGTCATTTGGGCGTTTGCCAAGCAAAGAATTTATCACTTTTTGATGCCTAACAATGAGCTGAGCTTTCTTGCTAAGCGGCTTAGAATTAAAGATTTATGTAAGTTTAACAAGTTCTTTCGCCTTTTGAAGTCAATTTGTCACTACCATGATACCTGCTGTCAGCGAACTCGTATCTTATCGAACCTTCCCTACTAGGTTGGCTTTACCTCATGATATGTTTTATTTTCAAGGCAGGTGTATTTCCGAGGTGGTTGTGTTTGGAAGGACCGATGGACCCTCCCTCTCGCCCCCTGCTCTGGCAAATACTCATGTGGACATCGTAACTCCCAAAGACACTGTTCTCCAAAATTAACATGGTAGTCCTTGATGAGATTGCAATTTTCAAGTTTACTGAGTCACATCGCAGTTGATATGTCTTTGAGGAATCCTAATCCATGTGCAACTATTTCGTTTTCTGTGCAACCAAAAGTGGTGATGTTTCCGGCCAGGCTTGAACTGGCGACCTTCCGCGTGTTAGGCGGATGTGATAACCACTACACCACAGAAACCACACTTTTCGTTACCCTTTACACCGGACAAGCCAAGAGGAAAATGTTGGCGTCGTTCCCACACCGGGAATCGAACCCGGGCCACTGCGGTGAAAGCGCCGGATCCTAACCACTAGACCATGTGGGATTGCGCGCTTGGTTTTTGCGAGGTTGCTTGTGGTTTGATGTCGCAAGTAATTTATTGCCGCAGAGACACGATCGAGTAACCGATCTGGAGCATCTAAAGAATTGTCCAAATGAGGCTCCAAACCCCTTAGAAATGCAGCCTTAAGCCTAATTAGACCTAAAACAATATTTAGGCTTAACTGTTAGCATTCCGATTCCAGTGATTTAATTTCATTCCCAGGCACGTCACGTCCAAGGGCACTCTGAGATATGGAAACAAGTCTTTAGCCACTTCTGCTGGAGGGATGAGGACAGCTACAACACCGGGCACTTCACCCCCTACTCTTCTCCAATGTAGTGTGTGGGTTCTTTAACGGCCCACACGGAACTTATGAACATAGAAGATATGGGTGAGATGGAATCTACGGTTTATAGTCCTTATCCAAGAAGACTTGAACGGACAAGATGTTGTGATTGCACTTGGCTGATCAACAGGGCACCCATACTCACCTACCCTTTTGAACGCTCTGCAAAGCACAGTATCATTTTCTGGAATATGGATATTTCATTACCCTTTTTTGGCCTTTGGTAACTGGCCATCAAAACAGATGTATTTCCAGTCAGGTTTGAACTGACCACCTTCTGGGTGTAACCACTACACTATGGAAACCACCTGATTGGCTTTTAAACAGCACTGCTTGGTTTTCTAGCCGGACTCAAAATAAAGCTTGGTTTGACTTTGTCTGGTGACTTCTTCGTTTCAGTTTGGCTCAAAGGTCAAGAGTTCATAAACACGCAGAAACCAAAGATTTCTGCTGAGATCAGAGATGCACACTTTAAGACACAGTCGAGTATTTGCGTCTTCGATCTCTATCATTTTTTCTTCTCATTGGTAACAAATGTTTCAGCATTCCTGATAGGGTAATCTTTAGGTACATTGTCTTCTTCATTATCGCAACACTTTCGTTTTTAATCAGTGAACCAAGAATAAGTTACTAAATATTGAAAATGCGTGGGCACAAGGAGTTATCTCTTAAAATTTGAACGTCATACAGCAGTCGATCTCTGAGTAACCATTATTTAAAAATGCGACATTTTACCAAGAACAGTCATTTGGGCCTTTGCCAAGCAAAGAATTTATCACCTTTTGATGTCTAACAATGAGCTCAGCTTTCTTGCTAAGCGGCTTAGAATTAAAGATTTATGTAAGTTTAACAAGTTCTTTCGCCTTTTGAAGTCAATTTGTCACTACCATGATACCTGCTGTCAGCGAACTCGTATCTTATCGAACCTTCCCTACTAGGTTGGCTTTACCTCATGATATGTTTTATTTTCAAGGCAGGTGTATTTCCGAGGTGGTTGTGTTTGGAAGGACCGATGGACCCTCCCTCTCGCCCCCTGCTCTGGCAAATACTCATGTGGACATCGTAACTCCCAAAGACACTGTTCTCCAAAATTAACATGGTAGTCCTTGATGAGATTGCAATTTTCAAGTTTACTGAGTCACATCGCAGTTGATATGTCTTTGAGGAATGCTAATCCATGTGCAACTATTTCGTTTTCTGTGCAACCAAAAGTGGTGATGTTTCCGGCCAGGCTTGAACTGGCGACCTTCCGCGTGTTAGGCGGATGTGATAACCACTACACCACAGAAACCACACTTTTCGTTACCCTTTACACCGGACAAGCCAAGAGGAAAATGTTGGCGTCGTTCCCACACCGGGAATCGAACCCGGGCCACGGCGGTGAAAGCGCCGGATCCTAACCACTAGACCATGTGGGATTGCGCGCTTGGTTTTTGCGAGGTTGCTTGTGGTTTGATGTCGCAAGTAATTTATTGCCGCAGAGACACGATCGAGTAACCGATCTGGAGCATCTAAAGAATTGTCCAAATGAGGCTCCAAACCCCGTAGAAATGCAGCCTTAAGCCTAATTAGACCTAAAACAATATTTAGGCTTAACTGTTAGCATTCCGATTCCAGTGATTTAATTTCATTCCCAGGCACGTCACGTCCAAGGGCACTCTGAGATATGGAAACAAGTCTTTAGCCACTTCTGCTGGAGGGATGAGGACAGCTACAACACCGGGCACTTCACCCCCTACTCTTCTCCAATGTAGTGTGTGGGTTCTTTAACGTCCCACACGGAACTTATGAACATAGAAGATATGGGTGAGATGGAATCTACGGTTTATAGTCCTTATCCAAGAAGACTTGAACGTACAAGATGTTGTGATTGCACTTGGCTGATCAACAGGGCACCCATACTCACCTACCCTTTTGAACACTCTGCAAAGCACAGTATCATTTTCTGGAATATGGATATTTCATTACCCTTTTTTGGCCTTTGGTAACTGGCCATCAAAACAGATGTATTTCCAGTCAGGTTTGAACTGACCACCTTGTGGGTGTAACCACTAAACTATGGAAACCACCTGATTGGCTTTTAAACAGCACTGCTTGGTTTTCTAGCCGGACTCAAAATAAAGCTTGGTTTGACTTTGTCTGGTGACTTCTTCGTTTCACTTTGGCTCAAAGGTCAAGAGTTCATAAACACGCAGAAACCAAAGATTTCTGCTGAGATCAGAGATGCACACTTTAAGACACAGTCGAGTATTTGCGTCTTCGATCTCTATCATT
The DNA here is from genome assembly GCF_036669925.1 of Montipora capricornis. Lineage (NCBI taxonomy): Eukaryota > Metazoa > Cnidaria > Anthozoa > Scleractinia > Acroporidae > Montipora > Montipora capricornis. Next base: position 4,451,982 of record NC_090889.1, on the reverse strand, counting down.
TTTTCTTCTCATTGGTAACAAATGTTTCAGCATTCCTGATAGGGTAATCTTTAGGTACATTGTCTTCTTCATTATCGCAACACTTTCGTTTTTAATCAGTGAACCAAGAATAAGTTACTAGATATTGAAAATGCGTGGGCACAAGGAGTTATCTCTAAAAATTTGAACGTCATACAGCAGTCGATCTCTGAGTAACCATGATTTAAATATGCGACATTTTACCAAGAACAGCCATTTGGGCCTTTGCCAAGCAAAGAATTTATCACTTTTTGATGCCTAACAATGAGTCCAGCTTTCTTGCTAAGCGGCTTAGAATTAAAGATTTATGTAAGTTTAACAAGTTCTTTCGCCTTTTGAAGTCAAT
>NC_090889.1:4439118-4446618 GCF_036669925.1 Montipora capricornis | reverse complement strand
GCTAGTAACATAATATGCCACTATAGGAGCACAATCCACTATTAGATGGAAGTTACAGACCGCGAACGGTAGTGATTTTACAATCATTTAAACTTAGAACAAGACGCCTGGATGTATTATTTGGGATGTACTGATTGTGTGAAATCAAATGATGTAACGGTTTCATATTATAGGTTAATGCTTGTAATTGACATTGTCATCAGACAAGCGATATGACAAGCAAAAGTTTTTAGCGGACGATGATAATAATAAATATTGTTTATGGCAGCAAGATAGTAAAGTGCACGAACTCACTCAAGATAAGTATGCCCATTCTAAAGAGTTTGTTTAACTTTCAAATCATCTGTTAGCCCCCTCGGGTCTTAAAGGCTTAACAACTATTTTTACAATAAATAACTTCTAGTTAAATTACAGATTTATCTATGTGGTAGTCTCTCGCCATTTTCCAGAGTTTACCCGTAGTTGTAGTTCACTGTAACTGGACAATTTGTGTTAACTGTTTGTGCATCCCACAGATACGCCCTTATAGGCGTCTTGTTTTGAGAAGAGACCGGGGAGTCCCGCAAATTTACGGGCCGTTTTCGGGTGTCACAGTTCCGTTTGTATTTCAAGAACGGAGAGGATTTAAGTCGTCAAACTTCACAGTCCTTTCTCTTTTCGTTACCTTAAAAACATGTTAAAAGATCAGCTTTCCAAAACAAGTGGTTGGCAGTTTCATAAATGACGTTTCGGGCCCGAAATTCGAGAAACGGGCCCCGACTTCGGATTTGTCCACTCGTACCCAGAGTGTCTCCAGGTGACTGCGCGCTGACTAAAAGGTCGAGTAAAGGCCCAAGGACTCTGGGTACGAACAGCGAGGCGATTAGCTACTTAATCACAGGTACCCCAAGCTCGATATATGAGCAGCTGTTTATATGATGACCTTTGCATTGTTACGTGACTCGAGCGATTTGCATATTTAAGGATTTGTATGGGGAAAATAACGATTGTTTCTGTGACCTGTGAAAATGTAACGATTTAAATAAAAATCGTCTTACCTTACTTTAGTTAAGTGTTTTTTCCGTCCTGTGTGGTCTTTGAGCCGATTTACGGCCATTCCTGTTAGTTTTTGAGGAACCGGTTTGCTCCCTCTATATATAGATATATGCTCATATATCGAGCTTGGGGTACCTGTGGCCTAATTGATGTTTGAGTGTGGAAAACATGCCTTCGGCTCCCCGTTTTGTTCCTCTGGATTCACTGTTAGATGATTTTATTGAGACGCAAACGAAGAAGGACGAACATGTTTATGAACAGTGTAAGTCAACAGAATCCGAAATTTGTTTTTGCACAGTGCGGCGCCGACATGGGAAAATATTTCACTATTCTCCCATATTTTTTAGTTAATCTGAATGGGAAATATATTTGAGCTTGTTCATGCTCTTTATCTTGACCTTTTAAAGGAGCATGGATGGCACAGGGGGTTCGTGCGCGGCTTTAGTGGTCCCTAGTCGTTAGCTTTAAATCGACCTTTTCACGGTTTCTGACGCCATCTTGGTTGGAGGCCAAACGGGGCTTAAATTAGAGTGAATGTGTGAGATTTTTGGGCGAACTCAAACCTCTATAACTCCGCTGCAAAAAGGCAGATTTCAAAAATGTTTAAACATTTTATTCATTTTATTAATATTATTCACTGAAAGGAAAAATTAGATCATTTCACAAGGCACAACGTCTGCAAATTCGGTATTAGAAATCTCCTCATGTCGCTTCATATTTCTCAGGAACTCGCATAATTCTGTTTACAAGGGTTTATATGAAATCTACAAATTTTGTTTACGGTCGCTACAGCTTGATTCTGATCGTCATCTTTCATGAAAATAATCTCAATGGAAGCAGTCAGAGTAAAACGCAGACTGCAGACCAGGGGAAAAATGCAGACTGAGGGTAAAAATAAAATGTTAATAAAAAAGGAATAAATAAAGAGTAAATAATTAACCCTCCTGGGATGCCCAGATTCCTAGCGTTCTGGGCATCCCCTCCGTTAACTATCAACATTTCCGTGGAAAATTGAAAAGCATTTGCAAATAAATTATAGAAACTTTTTCCATTACTTGAAACTCCTGGTTTATCCTGCAGGCAAGACAAAGCGATTTTGAGAAAATATGCGAAAAAGTTCTTGCACAACCCAGAATTATTTGCCAATGCATGCTCTTGCTCGTGGTTGTGATGAATTTTATCTTGTCAGTGTTGAGTGTCTGAGATATGATCGCATCATTCATTGTTTCTATCCACGGGCATTTCTTACGTAGGGCCATATGATGGCCCACATTGCAATTTGTTTGTTATGCGTTTCCAAAGAAATAATTTCTGAAGTGGACATAACTGGTTGTCAATTTCTTCCAGTTGACCAAAGTGTGTGACCTTCAACACCCTCAAATGTCATTCCAGATGCACAAAAAATATCGGCAATTTTTTTCAAATAACCGATAGTCTGCGCCAATTTGAAAAGCACATACAAATGTAGAAAATAAAGATATGTTTGGATACATATTATAGCTATAGAGTGGTTTTCAATTGAGTGTCGAAAGTAATTAGCGAATTGCTTTGGTTTTGCATTTACTTCACTCAGTGATTGGTTCAAAGATCTCGCGCCATTTTTTCAACCAATCAGAAGTGAAACCAAAACCAATCGTGGCTCGCGCGTGCACACTTTCCCGCGCTTTGTGTCGGCTACTTGTAATTACTTAGAGTTTTGATTGGTTTACCAGATTGTCTTCGTCCTTTTTGATTGGCCAAAGTAATTACTTTGGTTTTGGTTTTACGACACTCAATTGAAACTCGCTCTATACTATATTAATGACTATACAATGTTGCAATATGCCATTGGGTAGAGTCTAGTATCCCCTATGTGTGAACATATCCACCTCTGTGCACTCGGCGTGTTTATTGCGTGATGACCATATCTTGTAACAGTCTCGGGGTTAAGTTCGGGCTTCAAATGTCATGCATCCAGGTGATCTGGTGATGTAATTCGGAGGACTGGGGAGAACAATTTTAACGCCATATCCCACAACTGCGCGTGGCCTTATTTTCTAATTCAACAGAGGCGAAGTTAGGTCTTGTCGGGTCTACTTGAATGTTCATTCAGTAACAGGAAAATGTGGTAGACACGTAATGATCTGTTGAGTTTTGGCGATGGCAATACTGCAGGGAGTTTGGAAACAACACCTAAGGCCGCGCGCGGTTGTGGGATACGGTGTTAAAATTTTTCTTCCTGGTCCTCCAAATTACGTCACTAGATCACCTGGTAATTTAATACAAACCTTAATGCAGTTTGTTGGTCAGGTTTTGTCCTTTGTTTTCTTTCGTTTTGTGTCGTTTGCTTTCGTTTTCTTTGAGGCATTCCTCAACTGAATAAAGTTTTAGTTGACAGCTAAGCAAATGTTTGAAGTGTTGTTTAACAGTGGCATCATGTGGTTACGAGTTCCTGTTTCCCTCCCTTTTTGAGTGAATTTTTTATTGCCAGTGGGTTTCTTTCGGTGCAGTAAGCCCGGAAAAACTGTTCGACTATAAAATTATCACATGTCTCTGCACTATTCAGCTGAAAAATTTGTGATTGGCAGCCCCACTCCTCGCCCCCAGTCAAGTGCTTGAAAGCTGCATTGAAGCAATCAGTGTTTTGGGCATCCTCGGTACACATCACTAGCGTTTTGGGTACGGGGATACCGAAAACGCGGGAATGCCCATATCCCTGTGTCCCAGGATTTGATCCTCATGTTTTTTATTATTAATGTTTTTTTTTTATCCTGAGTCTGCATTTTACTCCTGGTCTTCAGTCTGCATTTTACCCTCAGTCTGCAGTCTGCATTTTACACTGATTGCAATGGAAGTGCTTCTTGAGAGGTATTCTTGCTATCCACAATTGTCAGACCTTAAAGGATTTATTATGGTTAAAAGTTGGAAAAATTCCCATACATTCACTATAAATTAAGCCGTGTTTGCTCCCCAGCCAATATGGCACCAGAAACCATGAAAAGGTCTTTTCCCATAAAACAGAGAACTGCTGGAGAGGGTACAAATGTAAGTAAAATGAGTTCACTGTCAACCTCAGGTTTGTCAGTTGAAATACTGTTACAAGTTATCGACGTTAAATATGGTTTCTTTATAACTTCATTTGATATTTTTACTTGTTGCTGGAGTGCCTCCAAGGCTAAACTGTAGAATTCAGGGCCATATTCAGCAACCGAGCCAAACGAGCCAGTACTTCACGGGTCTCGATATGTGGCCCTGTAGTATGTAAACTGGATTTGTTTTCTTATCACACTTTTTGCTGTTGGGCATGGAAGCTTATACACCTTATTCCAAAATGGCTGCCATTTAGATATTCTTTTGTTTTCATTCAAATTAGACCTTGATGCCTCGTTCAAGGCAAAATGTTCTTTTGAATTTTCAGCTCAAGAATGAGTTATCAAGGGCTAATTTGAATAAAAACAAAAGAATATTTAAATGACGCCATTTTGGAATAAGGTCTATGGTGTTATTTATTACATAGACAGGAGTGTTTTACTGGAAAATACACCACGCATAAAATTCACTAGTCACGATATTGATGACATCATTGCCCGCCTTTGCATGGTTGTTTGTGAAAACAGTCAGTGAAAATGGCGAACGATAGATTGTGAAGTTCTGTGAAGCTGCCGTAAAATCCTTCTCTGAGAAACAAGGAAATGCTAACACCAAGAATAAAACTTCATATAACTTAAAATTATTCAATGAGTTCCTTTCAAGTGAAAAAGAATTTGTGATAAGGTTTGTGCTTGGTGTGAAAGAAAAATGGTGAGTAAAACACTACTGTCTATATAATAAAAAGAAATTATGCATTAGCTTGAACATATGAATTTTATACATTCAAGTGGCAAGAGCATATTGTTCTTGCGACTCGAACATAAAATTCATATCTTTTCGCTAACGTGTAATATCCTCTATATATTTTTGTAAGTTGAGAGTACACTTCCAAGTTGATTTCACTTTTCTGAAAATATGTCTTTTTCTTTGCCTTGAAGGATTCAATCAGGAGAAGCTGTAATATAAATGAAAAAGCTCTTAACAATGTGAAGGATAATCGCATCATCTAAGAAGGAAATTAAGGGTGAGTTTTAAAGGTGTCTTTTCTTATCAACCATGTGTCCCCATAACTTTTTAGTAATTGGTGACTTCTGGCTCAACATGAGTCATATATTTAATTAGTGGAGTGCAGGAAAAGTGACTTTGTTGTGTGCTGAACTGCAGATTAGAGTTCAATAATTTCATTTGATCAGACACAGGCAAATGCAAACTCGTCCTCTGAGACACAGGGGCAGCTAGTCAGGACGATAGAATGTTTGGGGTGAAAGTTTACTGCAAGAATGGGAAAAGCCCGTTGGCACTTACTCTTAGTGAACCAGTTCTAGAAGCGTTCAAATTCCCTGCTTTTGATTGGCCACAAAAAATTTGTTGTAGCCAATCAGTAAAGAGGAGCAGCCGTTTCACTCTGATCTTTTCTTACATGAAGTAGTTTTCCTCATCGATCAACATAGTTGCCTGACCCATGCAACATAAATTTTCTTGCCATAGAAAGTTTCAGAAGTCGTGCAGTGAATGTGGAGATGTGAAAGGTGAGCTTGGTGTGTTTTACTAGACAAGTTAGTAAGCAAAGGTGCAGAAACTGAAAGTCGTGCATCGCACATCAGCAGCAAAGATTCATGTTACCTTCGAAAGATCTGCCATATACCGGTACATTTATCAGTGAGTGTTCGTTTACTTGCTGAAGCAAACTATAATAGCTGGGCACCCATTCATTGAAGCCTTGGTTTAAGTCAAGGAGAAATGGTTAATCGTTAGGAAAACACAGCCACAGGTACATGTACCTGTTTTTTGTAGTTTTACTGTGGTGTATATATTTGGAACTATCAACACTACTGTTATCTTGGCCCATCCATTCAGCTTTAAATTTTTGCAAAGTCTGAACCTGCTTACCTAGGCCCTAGTAAGTTGCCCAGGTGGAAATCTTATTAAGATCTTACTAAGATTCTTAATAAGTTTCTTAATAAGATCTTACTGTGTTTCTTAATTAAGATTCTTACAAGATCTTGTATGATTCTTGACAAGATTCTTACAAGATCTTATGAGAATCTTGTAGGAATCTTATAAGATCTTAGACAAGTTCTTAGATAAGATCTTGTAAGAATCCTGTAAGATTCTATCTAAGATCTTACAAGATTCTTACACAATCTTTTAAAAATCTTTTTTTAAGAATGTTACATTGATCTTACAAGATTCTTTTTTAAGACTGTTACAAGATAGTGTAAGCTGTTGTAGGGCTAAGATCTTCCAAGAATCTTTTTCCTGATCTTACAAGATCCTTTAGGGATCTTGGGCAATATATTGCAAGATTACCAACGATAAACTTATAAATTTTGGGGGCTTTCTGTAGGTACAGGAAAGCAAGTTGTATTTTTGGTCACTTGGAATTAGTCTTTATTTGGAGTTGTTTTGTTTTACATAATGTGTGCTCCAGTAACTGCAAAAAGAAGCAAATCTTGCAGGCTTCTCAATAGTAAATTCGCACATCTAGCAATATTTTTACAAATCCAACAATGATGCTGTCTTTTGGTGTCATTATCTGCAAATTACAGTCAACTCCCAATAACTTCAACCCTTGTTCACTATTAATGTAATCACTTTAGTTTCCCTTGAGGTCTTTATCTGTTGTCATTGCCAGTCTGTCCACAAATTATTATCCCCTCTAATGCTACCTTACATGTACAAAGAAATGCTGCACAATTTATTCTTTTGTGTATGAATTTTTATTGAACAGCATACAGCAAAACTGAGTACATGCACTGTTGTGTTCTTCAAACATAGTGCAATTTTCAATATAATAACGACAACATTAATACATTGTAAAAAGAAAAGACTTGGAAGCGATAGACTGAATGCACTACATGTAAGTGCTTCAGGACCCCTAACAAACATGAAAACAAGCCTCTTTTCCACTAATCTTGAGCTTGACCTGAAATATTCCTGGTAATTTGGGTCACACTAAAGTCTGACCTGAATTACCCATAATAAATCAATTGAAGTTCAAGATTAGTCAAAGAGAGGCTTGTTTTCATGCTTAAGAGGGGTCCTGAGGTATTCTATCCCTTCCAAAAGACCTTTTTTTTACCATAACTCACACTCCTTTTGCGAAACAAGGGATCATAGAATTAAGTGGGATTTTCGTATCTAATTTCTTGTTGATAAGTTCTGCTTTCTACTTTGATGTTCTTTTTAATGAACGCAAAAGGAGAGTGAATTTAGAATAAAACTGGGCAAAATTCCAATCACAAGAAGGTGTATTTTCAGACCAAGTTCAATTAATTGCTCTGTAAGCTATTTCTAAGATTTATTGACATCTTTTACATCTTGAATCTAAACACTTCTGATTCAGTGATTGCCTTATCTGTCCCCAATGTAATCTTTTATTGCTCCTGTATAAAA
>NC_090889.1:4399118-4429118 GCF_036669925.1 Montipora capricornis | reverse complement strand
TGTAAATCCGTATTGTTCACTCGGCTGGCTGCTGATCATCACGATCTTTCAGAAGTGTGCCAAGCTCAAGCCTCCTTGGGTGCATCTTGGCAAACAGATCAACTACTATGTCCAGATCAATGTCTGTCAGATAGTGGATGTGCATAAGGGCCAGAGAAGAGAGCCTCTCTTGTGTCATACTGGCTCTGTTAAAAGTGTGTAGCCGTCTAAGAGCACTTGCGCTTCGTTCGCATTCACAGCTAGTGGCTGGGATGGTACAGCAAATCTTTAGCAGGACGTAAAGATTGGGATACATGTCTTCATCGCACTCCTTCAAGGCTTTCGCAGCGGTGCTGGGTCTCTCCTCGTTTGGTTTTGAGCTGTATCTAAATTAAGAAACAAATATGATTACGAATTGTACACCAGTACAAATTAAGTATTGCACGTACTAAGAATACATTTCTACCTGATCTTCCAGCGAAGCAGTTCTTGGTCTAATAACTCAGCGGACGGAAGATCATCTTTGTATGCCTCGATGAGGTCATCCACGTTCGGAAGATCTCTCTCACACAGGACTGAAGGCACCAGACCAAGAAGACTAGATGCCAGTATAGACAAATCTGTTTATAGGAAAAGAATAACAATTGACACCCTTTAAATCCGACATGAATTAAAGACTTAAAAAAAGAAACGTTAATGTTATTGCTCCTTTTACCACAAAAACCTGAACAGCAATGTGTAAAATTTTACTCAAAGAGACAACAGTTTTACTTTTCAACTCATTACCAGAAAACTGCCCATCCAGTTGGACGTTGATGTGGTTAATTAGTGGCATAGCCACGTTCCTTCGATAATACTCCTCAGGATTGGTAGCTGGAGCGTTCTCACGATTGGTCTGGCGCCCCACAGCTCTTGGCATAGAAGGCTGAACATTTAGAGCAGAAGCCACTCTGACGGCGTGCTGATAAATATGCGCAAACTTTTCCTCCATCTTTGAGGCAATGACTTCATAAGTCTTTTTAACATCTGCGATCTACAAAACATAATTTTTTTTATATATTTCATTTTTATATTTTCCATAATGATGTCTCTGTCTTAAAATGTGACGGTCTTGGCGTGTTTTTATATTACTGGTCTTGCCACATATGTACTTTTGTATTTGAATCCATTAGTTGTGATACATCTCTAGAACGGTACTTAAAAAATAAATGTTATTGTATAAAACTATTTCCAGTACCTCCTGATATGCCTTGATTATGTCAACTGATTGGCCCTGTAGTTTCACTGTTATGCCTGACATGTGGGACAAGAACTCGTACAACACAAGGAATGATACTATAAAGTCGAAAGACGTTAGACTCCCCAACATCGCTATGGCGTCACCCTTGCTCTTCGGATCCCACACAGCATCTTGATAATCCTCGCCACATAACTCCCGATTTGCACCATACGCAATGTTTTCCAGGGCGGTGATGATGTAGAGGTGAGCCTGGTAGAAGTGTGTGTACGCAGTATGTCGTGCTGCCCATCTTGTTCTGCACATGTCTATCAGGCCCTTGCGTCTTGTAGACTCTGGCAACTCCTTTGTTATGATGGACTGTAGAAGACCTGTCAATGAAACGTTTTTAGTGGATTGTTTTTACAATACTTATAGCAAGTTTACACAAATAGTTTTAAAAATATATAACATAACCATAAAAGTAACTTGGCTTACCTTCACGCTTTGGACTGCCAAGAAAATACAAGCTGCACTGCTTCAGTTTGTCGATGGCATTCCTGATGTTCGGCAGTGCACAGCTATGTGAAATCACTAGATTCAAGCAGTGACTACTACAGTGAACATACACAGCGTTTGGCGATTGTTCCCTTATCCGGCGCTGCACCCCCACATTGTCACTGGACATATTGGCAGCTCCGTCATATCCCTGTCCCCTGATGTTTGCAATCTCCAGGCCCATATCATGAAGGGTGGTGGTAATTTTATCTGCTATGACTTTACCAGTTATCCTTGGAAGATGAAGAAACGCGAGGAACTCTTCCCTGACCTCGTTACTGTCGTCAACAAAGCAGGCACATAGAGCAAGTTCCTCTTTATTGTGGCTGGTTACCTCGTCAGCCATAATACCGTAAAACTTGGCAGCTTTGATTTCTTTCACCAATTTGCTTAAAATGATATCTTGTCCAATTATCTCGATCACCTGATTTTGAATAGAAGGCGACGTATATTTGACATTTCTTGTACTCAGGCCAGTACTGTAAAGATGTTGCTTCAGGATTTCATCGTGGTTGGCAATCATCTGTAGAGCTGCCAAAAAGTTGCCAACGTTCCCAGATTTATTTCCGTTGGTGCTCAGGTCTTCCTTGTCGCCACGCAGTGCTATGCATTGACGACCACAGTACAGGACTGCTTCGGCAACACATTTAATTATGTGCCTGTTCCTTTGAATATTTCTCTTTCTCTCGTCATCCAATCGGTTGTCAATGTTCTGTTCTGGTTTGTCAACAGAGTTCAGAAAGCATTCTGTAGCAATCATGGATTCGTTGTGGTAGTTAGTACCCTGGTGATATTTTGCTTTTTCATAAAGCTTGTGAAAGGTTGTGAAAGGTTTGTTCACAAATGGGCCTTTGTTCTTTCTGCCCTCAAAAGGCATCATCAATGCACAGTGTTTGCAGAATGCCGCGTCCAGTGAAGGGCTGTAGACCATCCAGGGAAAGTCCCTGAGGTATCGTGACTGGAAGCATCTTTGGCACTGATGAAGGAACCGTGATGGAAACTCGTAGTGCGTTGGTGGCACGAAATGATCCTTAAGAAGATGATATTTTTCACCGACCGACAGAGCTTTCACGGCTGCAGCTACTGCTTCAAAAGACATCTTGTCATCTATCTATCGATATCATTCAGATTGGGATGAACATTTGGCTCTGTGTTATGTTGCCTTGTACTGCTGCCAGCATCTGAAGTAGTTGCGCTCTGCAGGTGAGGTGCTATTTCGTGGCTCGCTAAAATAAAATATTTTGCAATTGGTGTTCACACAGTATTTCACTAAACAGTAATCTCGAAATCTTAGATTTACCTTCAAGGTTTTCCCGATAAACTTCTGCAGCCGGGGTATCTTCTCTGACAGCACTTTCCTGTCGAGGCAGTTTTCTAACGAAGGTGTCCACAGATTGGCAAGATTTGGCTGCGGCCTTTCTCTTTCTGTCTTCTTGCTCTTTTCGGCCCATTTTTCGTGAACTACGTGGAAAAAACTGTCGCAAAACTGAGAAAGATTGTGGCCGCAGTGTCGCTGAGTAGTTTTCCGCACAACGGCTAAACAATTCTTTTGTGCTGCATGTAACATGCAACCGGGAAACAATTTTTTCCTAGACATGTCTAGACATGGCCGAAATAAAAATTGAAATAGTCATCTATTGACTAAATATTGTTAAAATCTCCGTCCCGGGCTACTGATCAAACATGGAATCTTTTTTGGTATATTTATTTAATTTTTACTACGCAATCAGTGAATTAGAACAGAACAAACAGAACAACACTATTATTTTTTTTAGTATTTATTTTTTTAACAAAAAAGTGGACCTCAGCATTCTGCGGGGGGGTGCGGGCGCACCCATCGCACCCCCCCTCCCTACGGGCCTGGACGTGTAGTGTACCTTTTTATCAGACCAGTAGTGTAAATGTCTTCAGAGTCATCCTCTAATTTTTTTATGTTATCCATAGGTTTTAAAAGCTTGACCCTTTCTTCAGGTGGATTTGTGTTGACAAACACCACTTCACGTGATGATTTTTTCATAGGAAGCTGCAAAAGGATGTACACAGCTTCTTGTGCACTTATTTCAACACTGTTTAAGAATTTGGTCCCTATATCCCTCACTTGTTGTTTAATGGTAGCATTTCCTTTTTTAGCTTCTTCACAAGCTTGTCTCAGTAGTTCACTCATCCCTTTTTGTTCTTTGGAAATATATGAAACTATGTACATTGCACATGCATACACATCAAGGACATACTGAATATCCATATTTGCCCTCCATGCTAGCAAGCAAGCAGGATTATTGTTATTAATTCTCAATTCATGTGGATTTCTTTTTGAGAATATAGTTGGTGTATTTAAAGATGACCTTACTGCTAGAAGATAATTTTCTTCAGTGACATTAAAATGGGCAAGGAACTGATTAAAACTGATATTTTCCCCTTCCTTAAGGTCATTTAATTTTTTCTTAATATTGCTCCAAGTTTCTTTGTACCTTAGTACTTCACTTTGTGGTATACTGGAATGTAGAGGATACAAAATTCCGGTAGCTCTCATTGGAGGCTGGGGGTAATTAAATCGACACTCATGCTTCGATTTCTTTTGACAAGTATGGGAATGTCTATGAATCTGCCTGTTTACAAGTTTGAGCAATTCAGGATCCTCACTTGGGTTATGACAGGTAATCAGGTTATCTACAAAGCTGGTGACAAGGTTATCATGATCAACTCCAAACACTGGAGCACCTTCTAGCCATAAAAGCATATGAATATGAGGGGAGCCTCTTTGTTGATACTCTACTCTATAATACCAGTCAAAAATTCTTCCTATTGGCTTAGCACTACTTAACAGAAATTTCCTCAAAAAGTTATTTATCTGTTAGTCAAAATGTCTTGCACAAGTCACTGGGTCACTCTGTATTAATCTGCACTTTTCCTCCCAGTTTAAATTTTCTAACTCATCATCAGTGCAGTCTTTGTTACCTACCAGGTGATTTAATATTCTAAGAAGATGAATCCACTGTGTTTCTGATGACGAAAAACTACAAAATAAATTGGCAGGACCTAACTGTCGTATCATTGCAAACAAGTCTTTTTTGGCATTTTCAAAATATGGTGGTGAACCTCTCAAAGCTCTTAGGAATTTATAGCCTTCATTGTGATGCACTAATTTTTCAATTGCATCATGTTCCTTTAATTGTCCAGCAGTTAGATTTTTGCTACTGCCCTTAAATTTTCTAAGAGCAATTTGGGCTTTTCCTAGTAGAATCTTCATCTGTAGCTTTTTTGTTTTAAAGAATATATTTTCAACACACCTAGCAGCACTTCGATCTGATCGTCGCAGTTCCGATTTACATATGCCCCTGTAGTATATACTAACCAGTTATTATCGGTACGTGGTTGTCCAAGAAATATTCCTGGATAAGCTAATTCTTCAACATGCATATCTTTAAATATACTAAGAGGTGCATTACCTTCTCCTGGAGCAACATTTAAAACATTTTGATGCTCAGTGTCTTCCAAGAAATTGGGAGCTGTCAATAAACTGTCTGAAACTCCTGCAGGTATTTCCACATCACCTTCAGTCCAATTATCTTCATTTTCAACTGCAGCTTCTTTCAAATTTTCATTTCTATTTGCAGATGTACTTGCATTGTAATCAGAATGTTCCTGATTTTGTTCAGTATCAGTCTCATGCAAGCAGTTATGGTTCCACTCTGGATTTAGTGTAATATAAAATGCTAGTATCTATAAGCCATTTGGCTACTTGAATAACCTTATGAGGTCTTACATTCAAGGATAAAGGAGAGCTCTTATACCGTAGAGCTCTTTTTAGGTTCACTTTAATAGTGGCCATTGATTTGGTAACCCTGGTAACATATTTACAGTATTATTTACGTCTGCAGTTACATTGACAATGTTGCCACTAATTTTCAGCTGTTTTCCTCTTGGTGCCTGCATCACCTTCTGAAACACAAGCGTAGGTGCTAACAGTCTACATTCTAACTCGTTTAAGTCAAAAAATGATGGTTTTTCTGGGAACTGTAGTCCATTTATTGCTGCACATGGGGGAACTTTATTCTTTTTCAAGTGATTGTAACATGTTAGACATAGCCACTCAATACCCTGAACACTAGTTTTATTCAGTAAATACTTGGTTATGTCTGCGGATGATAACCTGACTGGTTCTGCAAGATGGACACTGTGTCTATACCACAACTGATCACAGCAACTGCACACATAAAATGGACCCTTTGAAACAATATCATGAAACTTGCAAATTAACTTTTTTAAACTACGTGTATCTGTGTTGACTTTTTTTATCTTATCTTTTTTTTGTTGTTTGGATTGATCATTTTTGTTATGACACTTTTCTGCGGAAGCGTGCTTTGCACTTTCTGTGGCTTTTACAGTATTCCTCTTTTTCGTCATAAATTCTGTCATGTAAGTAGTATGCCACTCTCTTGCACTAATGTTTGCATTATTTTTGTGAGTTCCCCTTGATGTACATTTTCAACATTCTGAGTTTTCAAATATCACTGCATTCAGAAATAGGTATGTGTCCATCATTAATTCTTACGGTGTTATCTTGTTCTTCATTAGTTTGTTTTTGTTTACTAGTAATAATCGTCTTTTCATCGACACAATACTTTGTTGATGATTGTGCACCTCCTAATTTGCGCTGTTCATATTTGATATGCTTTGCTAATAATCTTGCCTCTCTGGATTCATCAGACTCGTTTGCTTTTCTTTTGTTATCATATTCTCTCCTAGCAGCTTGTCTTGACTTTTTCCTTATGTCTTCACTGCTAGAGTTCAGACTTGCTTCAATGCTTCTTTTTTTTTTTACAACACTCTTCCCTTGTCTTGTCAATTGTTGCACGCAAAGTGTTGCAATTTTCTTGGGAATTGACACATGTTTGTTGTTTTCTCAGTTCCCCTGATTGTGTATTCACTGTTTTCTCAGTTTTGTAAGCACCAAATGCCAAGTCAGTGCTTAATGAATTATCGTAAAACATTTGTTCAGTATTAGGTACTGCAGAGACTGTTGATACATAATGAAATTCATCAATATGACCTACAGAAAGACTTGTTTCAGTTTGACATGTAACTGGGTCAATGGTTGTTGTGTGAGCAAAGTTACTATGAGATTCAATTATACAAATTCTCACACAAAAAGAATCAGCAGTTGATTGTATTATAAGGGCATCTGCCCAAGTTCCTTGCCTCGACATATTGTTCAAGTACTCTATCTGTGAGTTTTCAGTATTACTTTCAATGAATTGTTCCGGATGACTCCTCATATACTCAACTGCTGTTGATCGAATGAGTGTATGGTAATCTGGAATACCAAACATTTGATGTGAAATTGATCTAAAGAAACAGTCACCTCCACCACCTACATGTAATGGGCACAATCCAAGTTCACAAAGTCTTTCTGTCAATAGTGCTGCCCATGATGAACCTAAAGAATATTCTCTAATTGCACTATTCCTGCATTGCTGAGGACCTGGGTTTAATTCAATGTCACCAGATAGTAACAACTTTCTTTTAACTACACAAAACTGTTCTACATTCAATTTGTATTTTGTATCTGAAGTATTTGATGTGTATTTAATTGTCAAAAGATTTGGCACTTTCTTTTGTACACCAGAAGTTCTTGGCCTGACTTTGAGGATGGGCACTTGCTTTCACAATGACTAGACAGATCGAGAGCTAACAACCGTTTAAACCATCTATTCTTACAGCAATGCCCTCTACGATATTTTTCCTTTTTCACAACCTTACAAGAATCTTTGCTAAAGAAACTGTCGGTTCTCTCTGTGTAAATAACTTAGGCCATGTCTTAAAATTCTTTAAAATGTCAACGAGTTTTGATGTCTTTGGAAATGAACTGCGTAAAAAAGAGTTAACTTCCTTCCTCATTGATCTTTTTCTCAAAAGAGCTAACACTTTTTTAACGTTTATTCTAGATGGTTCTCAGTCATTTCTCTTTCTCATTAGCCTGGCTGTTGATCTCACTGAAGTGTGTTGCATTCTTAACTTTGCATTTTCACAGCTGACAGCTTGGGTACATGTAGCTATATTTACAGATGTGTTTGATTCACTTAATTCCACAAAATGAATGGTAAAACGTGCATTTACTCTTACTTCGCACAGTCTTCGAGAATTGAGTAAAAGGATCGTATTTCTCACAACGCGTACATATACGTTCTTGCAATCAACAAATTTGTTTACAAGTTGACGAAGCCAGCGGTAAATTTCTACCTTCATCTGAGATTTTAGCAAGTGGAGGTACAAAGGGTTCCTTATTTGCCATGACGCTGGACAATTTCGTCTCCAAAAAGAGTTCCAAGCCTCCCTGGAAAGAAATGTGTTGTTCTTCTCGAAGGAGTTTATTGGTTCCCACAAGGAGAATTAGTTCTGCCTCCCGAAGGAGTTCATTGGTTCCCATGATGGGAGTTAATTCTGCCTCCCGAAGGAGTTTATTGCTTCTCACGATGAGAATGAATTCTGCCTCCCGAAGGAGTTTCGTAGTTTCAAATAGAGGACTGATTTCTGGCTCATTGGTGCGAACATCACAAACGATCCCCTTATGAAAACGTCTGGTGAATTTCTTGTACTCAAGTGCTTTAAGACAAATAGTTGTGAGTGTACAGCTTTTAGAGCCTAACAACACGACACAATTGTACAATTCTCAAAAACTGTGCAAGTTAACGCTTCTGGGTTGGAAGAAAAACATGATGAAAAATGCGGCTTACCTCATACACGTTCATCCCATCTAAAATGGCGATGCGACGTAGACTGAAGCATATGCCACGATTCCGACCAGATTCCGACAAGAGGACGAACTTTCCAAAACTGTACATCGAGTTGACCCGAAATTCCTGATGCTACTCGGTTTCTCCGATTGCTGATCTGTCCACTGATTGCTCCTAAAGGCATAAAAAGCGACCAATCGATGTCCACATATGGAAATTGACGTCCAATCGGCGATCCGATTGCTGCTAACAACACCAATCGGCAAAGTCTTGTCCTGACAATACTGTCATGGCGAGCCGTCACACAAAAACCAGCCTCACTGAGCTGAATGATCAGTGAATAGGGGAGCCGAATGCAATGAGTGAATTATCTGAAGGAGCATTTCACAACCAACTACTACCACTGGTTGTTTGTTATGTGTTATGGTGATGAAATTAAATCAAATTAAATCATGTATTGGACTCATGTCACCACAAAGGAAATAAAAGAGAGCAAGGAACAAGCTGGGAAAGACACACAATAATATTATTATTTTACATACAACAGAACACTGAATGGTGCAGCCTAGTGTTATGGAAGGAACATTTCACCATCCCAACTACTACTGGTGATTAAATCAAATGAAAGCCATGAACCTAAATGTGTTTAATATCATTTGAGTATTAAAAGGAGTAGCAATTCTCATGTTATTCACAACAGGTTGTTTGTTTAGTGCCAGAGGCACAGTGAATTGATCTCAGTTGAATTCCTGGTACTATATGAATGTGTAGGTTGCACTGAATGATTAGACACTTCAGATTAACAACTAAACAAGAGACACTGAGCTGAATGAGCACCGAATGGTGGAGCCTAGTGCTATGAATGTATTAACTCTAAAGGAGCATTTCTACTGGTGATCAATTCAAATCAAATCAAAGACATGAACTTAAATGTGTTTAAGAACTGAGGGTAATCCAGCAAAAATTATTATTGAAAGCACACCACAAAGAAAGCCAAGAACAAGTTATGAAAACAATAATAATTATTTTAAGTATTAAACAGAGCAAATGTCTTGTCACCGACAACAAAGCATTTGAAAGCACATTCTAACGTATGGACGGTAAAGGTGAATTGATGATCTCAGTTGAATTCCTTGTATTACAAGAGTGTACCTAGTGACAAAGTCACTGGTGTCAAAAACACCGAGGACAGGTTGTTACATAGTTTGTGTGCAAAGGAATCCATTTTAAATTGGGCACCCTTTTCATGTGGGAGAATATCTGGGAATACTATGAGTATTTCTACCTTTGGCCGTAAGAGAAGGTTATGAACGAGGATCACGACATCAGTGTGCAGGCTTTCTTTCCTGTCAATCCATATATAACTGCTTTCAGGTGAGCAAAGAAGGACGAACATGAATAGGGATCACCCACAGGCCAAACAGACACATTTGTGGCAGGATGCTTGTATGGCCATAAACATCCCAGGTTGGGCAGAGACCTCCCAGCAGAATGTTCCATTAATCCCAAATGGCATGTGGCAGAAGGTTGAAAAACTCTAACCGGGCTCGAGAGGGATTAATCCCACCGGACAATGATCCTGTGCCTTCAAATGAAGGGTGAGTGGACAAATTCGGGTTTAGGGTACTTTCTCGTCTCTGCGGGGGTGGAATGTGAACAGCAATTCCCCGCATTTCTTTGGGGTGTTAGTTACAGCGCCTTCTGCAGGGTAGTCATTTTTTTTATTAGCAGAAGGTAACACTTCATAGCAGGTGACTTTTTTCTGAGTTTGGGGATTTTAAACAGGATAATTTTGGGAATTTACTAGGAAAACGAGCCGGTCATATCTGTCTGTTTAGCACAGTAAAAATAACCTATTACTGGAAGAACCCTGCTTCTGGTCAGACTTACTTACCAGCAGCAAGAAATGTCCACTGCTCTCTGTAACCAGGTGGTGGCTGTAATGTCGGATGTAAGTCAGTAGCATCTTGGACAATTCCTCTTCAGGCTAACAAGAGCAAACAGAACTTCAGCTGGGTGAAAAATGCTAAACAAGTAATCCTCAGATTGCTAAACCCATTTAAATGTAATTGGCCCTAAAGAAAACAAAATACAGTAAAAACCAGAAATTATAAGTACACATGTAGACCATGCACACCAAGAGATGTGCATGTGGCAGTTGAAACGTTTTAAGAAAAAGCCTTAGCTAACTAAGGAGTTGCCTCTCATTCCCCTTTTATTGCCAGGTAAAATTATTTTGCCAGTTGTGTTGATTGATTGAGGCCTTTTAAATCACAATGAACATGTAATTAAAACAGCCTCTGGCTGTGTGAACCAATATGACTAGTGTAGATAAAGAGGATTAAGCATCTTTTAGATAAGAAAACCGTCTTACTAATTATCAATATTTTTTTTTCCTAAATGGTTTTATGGCTCCTCAGAATGGGGGAATACAACCAACTGTAATATACTCAAGCTGCAGTTGGTGCAGTACTTTGCAGCCAGAATTGTGCTAGGACCAAGAAAGTCTGATCACTTCGAGGGTTGAATGTTTGGTAGATAATTTTATCTCATGATTTGGCTTCAGCTTTTAAAGGCATGAATGGATTGGCCCGGGAGTAGTTTGAAAGCCATAAACAGTTTAAGGCCAGACCTTTTTTAAAAACTTATTTTAAACTATAACATATTAAATAAGTAGCATTTCTTTCTTTCTTGTAACGGGTGGTAAACAATCCTCTACTATACCCTGATATAGCATTTTCTATTTATTATAAATTCAGCTTCTGTCTCTTTGTATTTTGACAACCTCAGGATGGCAGAAGTTTCTGTGGAAACAAGTTTTATACATTCAAAGCTTTCATCATTTTCTAAAAATTCTCTACTTGTTTGCTGCTACCAAGACCATCCTGATATTAATATTCCTATGGCAATTATTTCACTTGTCAGTTACCGGTATTTAGAGACTAAAAAAGCCTTGTCTGGGGAGTCACAATAATGTATGTACATATTTATTTACCTTCAGTCTCATCTCGTCCCTGCCACAAAACTTCTTTGTTTTGAACTGGAGATGGACACGGTCTCCATTCACAAAGACCAAGTTTCTCTGGCTAGTCCTGTGACTGCCAGCATCTTGCAGGTCCTCACTTTCCCTGGGCAGCTGTAAAGTTTGGATTCCCAGGCCACGATTAGGCGGGATTAGTACAAACAGCGCCAACATCACAAGATCACAACTTTCACGAGCTTTTGGCCACACACTGTGGGTGGCCTCGATCCGACTTTGCTGAGATCTGACTTCCTCTACCACTCTTTCCTTGGTAGATGGTTTGAGAAAAAAAACAACTACGTATTAACAATGCAATAGTAAACTTTATTTCAACTCGAATTGTACAGTGCATAGTTATACAGCTAGTATCTCCAAGCATAGTGGGAGGCGCAGTGGCCTCATGGTTAGTGCGCTTGACTCCGGATCGAGTGTTCCGGGTTCGGGGCCTGGCCGGGGACATTGTGTTGTGTTCTTGGGCAAGACACTTTACTCCCACGGTGCCTCTCTCCACCCAGGTGTATAAATGGGTACCGGCGAATTTAATGCTGGGGGAAACCCTGCGATGGACTGGCATCCCATCCAGGGAGTAGTAGAAATACTCCTAGTCGCTTCATGCTACAGAAACCGGAGATAAGCACCGGCCTGATGGGCCTTCTAGGCTCGTAAGCAGACTTTACCTTTACCATCTCCAAGCATAATCAAAACATTAAAATATCATAGGAAGACATAAAGGATAACATTATATAAATGTATACACGGACAGCTTACATCTAAATTTGTTCGACACTCGCTCATTCAGGGGCAAATGCAAAAAGGGGTCATTACAAGAAATGGTATCCAGAGAGTGGAGACCAACGGATGAAAGATGATTGGCCGGTTTGCTGTCAGTGAATTCAAATCACTCACCATGTTTTTCCTTATGTCATCATAATGCGGTGACTGAACGTGATCGCTTGGGGAGGCTGGGTGCCGTTCATTCGAGCCAGTCGCCATACTTTCCATTTTTAAACTGTCTGTGGACATTTGGTGGTGTCCGCAGTGGGGAGATTTGCACTTGCGGTGACCTCAATGGGGAGTTAAGAGGTGACAACTTCTTTTGAGATCGCATTATAGGTGGAACTTGTTCGCCGTCGTTTCCGCTATCACAATTGCTGTCAGCGCCGCTGTAACC
Source organism: Montipora capricornis (assembly GCF_036669925.1). Lineage (NCBI taxonomy): Eukaryota > Metazoa > Cnidaria > Anthozoa > Scleractinia > Acroporidae > Montipora > Montipora capricornis. The sequence continues at coordinate 4,416,438 of NC_090889.1, read as the reverse complement.
ACTCTGTTCTTCGGAAGAATTATCATTCTTGCTCTCGCTTTCTTCATTTTCTCTGTCATCACTCCCACTCTCATTGTCGTCCTTGCTGTCTGGTTTGCGCCTTTTGACGACAACCAGGTCTTTTGACACCGGTTGTGGTCGGTACTTTCTTTTGTGAAAAAATAGGACGCGACGAATCTATTTCAAGGAGATCGTCATCATCCTCATCGCTGTTAATCGCGTAAAGCTTTCTCTTGTCCCCTACTGCTGGGGGACATTCCGCTGGTTCATTCTCGTCTGATTTTTGCCTCGTTCCCATGTCCACGGGTATGTCAGTTAGACAAAGTTTTCAATCTTTAGCCCCTTTTTTCAGTAGTTTCTCGACTACAACATCACACGTTTCCGTAAAGCTGGTGTCGCATTTTGCTTTCTTGAATTTGTCTTTACAATACTGACAAGTCCTCACAAAGGACTTACCGTACTTATTCGGCTACAAGCCGAGCCCCCAAACTTCTTACGGAAAAAATCAACTTGATTGACACCAATTGTAAATGCATAATACTCGGCTATAAGCCGAGACCCATTTTAGGTCTTGATGTACGTGTATTATCGACTATGGAATTTTCGTAATTTAAAATACAAATTGACATTGACTGAAAAATTATACGCAAAGCAATCAAATGAACACGAAAGATAAGAAACAAACAAGTGGCGTGATCGTGAGGTGACGAATGTTATTAAACAATTACTGACCTCACTGGAAACGTGTCTTCGAAAAAGTGAAGCGTTTTATAAAAAGTTATTCGACTGGAAACCTTACAACCTCGCTGTTAAACTTATAATAGTCGCCGAAGCAGAAGCTGTAGAAAATAACTCCAAGATCGCCGGAGAATACGGCATCAGTGAGTTGATGGTTCTGTCGCTGGAGGAAAGATAAGACAAATCTGTTTAACAGGGAGCTTATCGGGGAGCGTATTCCGAGCTCGATCAACGACCTTTGGCGTGGTTTTCAGAGCAAAGAATTCAAGGTAAGATTTTCCCTTTAATGCGTACGGTTTTTTTGCTTGGAAAATGTCGCTACAAGAAGAAATCCACTTGCGTTTTTGTCTCAAGTTTGCTCTGGTGTCATGTCACAAGCTTGTTTACACGATCTGTGTCGACAAATGTTGCAATCTTGTTCCCAGACTCCTCGTTCCTTCGATGGGCAAAACAGGCTTGGGGCGATATTCCTGAGGAGATGGTGAGGCGTTCGTGCAAGACTTGTGATACCTCTATAACGCACACGACGGCACAGAAGACGATGCAGTCTTCGACGACAATATTCCAGAAGAAAAAAAAAGTAAAGACGAGAAAATTGACGACGAATTCGAGACAGACAACGAGGAAAAAGACGAGCAATAAGATCGATCCCGATCACACAACAACACGTGCGGCTCCTTTACGAGCTACCAAGTAATAAAAGTCCATATTACACCAACAACAACTTCTCTTCATTTTACAAGTAATTTAGTTCGGCTTGTAAGTGAATACACGTTCATTTTTACAGTTTTAATTTGCTGAGAAAAATTTTTTTTATCAAAAATACTTAGCTACAAGCCGAGACCCCTTCTACGGCTTCAAAGTTGCCCATATTGAGTAAGGATTTGTGTAAAAATCGCTCGGCTTATAGCTAAATAAGTACGGTAATGTCTTGTTTCTCAGAAGGTTTCGCGACCTTGCACACCAATTTTTTTTTCCTGTTCTTGTGAGTCCCTTCCGGCATGCGATAATCAGAGGCGGATAAAGGTACAACGACGGTAGTTACATCCATGGGTCTCGCTGTAGATAAATGTTTGTCCAACGGGTTGTCGACTTTGTGTAAAGGCACTTTCTTCAATCGAAATGAGGTGCTCATTTTCAAATGATATAGCATACAGGCGATCAATGAATCTCGATCTAAATTGCGCTGTTGTTGTGATGGGCATATACATAGGCCATCGAACACAACATCATTATTTTCATCAGCACAGGTGTTCCGATTAACATTCTACCACAGCCCATAGGTAATACAAATCCACATTGCTCGTAATCATATCGAGACCGGTAATTGTTTGTGTCACACGTCTTTAGAGACACCACCTTGATTGTTATACTTTCAGGCGAACGAATTTTCACTTCCTTCAAATGATATCCAAAATCTTGAACAGTTCTTTTGTTTTGGGATATAAATTCGTCTACAGCTGTCTGAACCAAATTGTTCCGTTGTATCCATTCAAAGATTATGTACAGGCACATGGCGCTTGCTGGCCAGGCTTTCGTAGTTTCAAGCTTACAAGGAAAAACTTTATCCAACAACAACCTTCCTCTGTCGTTGATTTTGAATGCTTTACTACCGTTTTTCAATTCAAGAAGAATCAAAATCTTGCAAGCCAGCATTGCTCTCATCAAAACCTGGTCTGTTAAAACTTCGACGTTTAAAGATTCGTGTAGTTTCAACATGATTTTTTTCTCGGTCTCGACAACACGGATTCACTTGCAAACTCTGGGATGTCTGCTGGCAACGTACAGCTTTTAAAAAAAGATAATTCAGACAAACTTGCAATGTTCAAATTGAACGCCGAAAGATTCACGGTTGAACCTCCCAATGTAAGCATGAACTTCAACAACAGGTTCTTATCCAAAGCATCAGGGGTTGTCAATCTGCTGAAGATATAGTATGTAAACGAAGAGGTACCGGTATTTCAGCGCTTTCAACTGTTCTAATGTTTTCGCATGATCTCTGATGCATTGCGAATAATCCTCACACAGTCTGGTTGTTTTTTCAGTCAAAAGCAAGCATCTCTCTGCAAGTCTCGCGTTCCCCACTCGTAAAATTTCCACTTCTGTTTTTCCCGGCTCTTTTTTTCTGGGTGAGTTTTGATTTACTTAAGCCACCATCTTTTCTCCTCTGTTCTCGCTTTTTATGATTAACTCTAGTGTTGGGCATCTTCTTTGTATCTTGTGAACTTGCTTGTGTTTGAATAGAATGAACCTGGAAGATGTGTAAAGCATTGGATCGTTTGTCACTGTTCGAAGAATGGACCGCCAAATTTATACATTTCTCTACGCATCAAATGACGAATGTGAATTGAGAATACGTCACAGAAATCATGTCGTAGTGTGGTGTCGTTAGATGTGAGGCACTTACCAAAAATGCGCGCTTGTGACAAACCACCCCCCACACTCAGTCTGGTGGATGTTAAGGTTTGGGGGTCAAGGTTCAGGCCTTTCGATGACGCTGCATCATTTTGCATCATCATTGGAATGATGTAAGACACCCCAAAAGTTGGGAAGAAACAGTACAAATATCGGAGCATTTGGTTAGGTCGCCACAATTTGCTGTGAGCAAACACAAGAAAACACAAACCTTCAAAAAGTGTATTTAGCCTACAAAATGAAGAGAGTACACTTGGAACAAGAAGGGGCGACAAAGGAAACGATGAAACGAATTCGTTATCACGATGTTTATAATTCCATTACATATTTGGGGGGGGGGGCCTATAATATTTGCTGGGTGGAGATATGGGTGCTTGGCCTATCGGGGACAGCCGTATCCCAAAGTCATAATGGAATCTGGCTAGGAGTTGTCGGTGATCGTCGCTTGGTGGAAAGATGAAGCACACGAAAAGTTGGTATTGGAACTGATGGCTGTCATCACCGATGAACCGGAAAGCCGAATAGAGATGGCGCGTTCCTGTCTACCTACCCTTTTCACAAAAGCGATACCTGTGCTGGGGACTTATCACCCAAAAAGCAGGCTCGAGTTTGAGAAGCATATTCCCAACGATTTTGACGAAGCCATCGAAAAACTGTTGCCAAGAGACAAGGCAGTGTCCATTTTGGACGAATGTTACAAGGAAATGACTAGATTTGCCGTTGATCAGCACGGCGACACCGGATCACCTGTGAAAGGGATGCGAGTAAAAAGCCTGTCGTTTCTCGTTTGTTGAAATTTGGCCGACCCCGTTTCAAATTAAAAAAAACTCTTGTTGTAAAATATCAAGATTAAACTTGTAATTCTTTTTTGCCAGTCGGGTTTTAGCTAGTCATTTCAATGAAAGGAAAAAAAAAATCAAATGTGTTGTTATTGTACTTTTTCAAAGCCAAGGTTTGGTCACTTGATTATGTCCCCATCGTAAAAAAATGCAATCTGAGACAATGTGAACTTAACGTAGTGTTTATCCTCCAAAAATTTTTGTTATCATCATCACAACTTTCACGGGCAGATTTGGTTCAAACTGATATGGCTCTACAACAAAACTAGCCTCTGCAGCCTCTTGACATCTTCAATGAAACACAATGAACTAAACAGCGCAAAACAATCACCGAGGAACAGTCTCAAACTTCCCAGACTTAAGACTGTTTGTTTTCGATCACAAAGCGTGGAACCTCAACAGTGACGTCACAAAATGAGAGCTAGTTCTCATTCCCTCCATTCAAAGTGTGCGGTCATTTCGAAAACAAAATTTTTTGGTGAGTATACTTTACAATGTTCGTTTTAGCGTTTAATTGCTTTAGAGTGGCTAAAGACCAAATCAAAATTTTGGTTCATTTGACCTTTAACTTTGTTGCCCCAACCAGAGTCGAGTTCTTGTAAGGCATATATCAAAATATTTCTCTCAAGCTGGGCACAAAATGGCTTCGTCTGTTCCTTTATGATATGAGTTTGTACTTTTAATTGAAGGCTGTAACGCAACTAAACTAACCAGGGCAATGTCTCGGCGAGTTGGTTTAAGAAACGCCCCAGAAAATCCAGATCAATCCCATTTCTTTTGTCTTGTAATTGTTGGCTCAATATCCTCACTTTCTCGTCGATTACCATTCTGCTTTCATTGACTTTTTTTAACCAAGTTGCAAATGCGCCGTCCGATCTTATTCATTTGACCATTTTAAGCTTCATATCCAAAGACATCTGTGATCGCCCACGTGGGGACACCACGTCAAACATTGTTGGTCGTCTATTCGGAATTGTTTCCAATCGGTATCATCCAATGCTTTCAATGCCCCACAAAAAAAGATCAAATGGGCTCAAATTCTTTAAATTTGTCCATTTCTGGGAATATCTGTCTAAGCAATACAACAGCGTCTTGTCTCCATTCACATCATACGCAAATTCTCCATTTGCGGTTTGTGGAACCACATCTTCCAAATCTCCTACGTCCCTTAAAATCTCCGCCATGCAAACTCCATGCATAGTGCTGTCAAAGGAGGCTACCAGAATCTTTGTTTTCCCTTTGTCGATGACTGTTGTACCATTTGTAATTTGTTTTGATTCTACTATGCCGAGTGGCCCTTCGAAATTCTCAGCTAGAGTTTCGTCTGTGATTCGATTTTGACTTTCCTCTTCTTCTGGGCAATACAGACGTTCGTCTTCGTCTGGGTAATACGGGCCTCCATTGAACAAATTGTCGACATCACTCGACATAAAGTTCTGTTCCGGTAATTCGATAGACGAAACCGCAGTGCGTTGCTCCTCTATATGCATCGGGTATGACTTGGCCTCGATCTCCATCACAGCACACTGTTCCTTTATATACATCGGGCGTGGCACGGTTCCAGTCTCTATCACCGAAATTTCTTCGTCTTGACCACAACTACAAGGGTGGTTTGCTGCCGGTGAATTCAAATCACTCACCTTGTTTTTCCTTATGTCATCTTGATGTGGTGACTGAACGTGATCGCTTGGCAAGGCTGGGTGCCGTCCATTCAAGCAAGTCACCATGCTTTCCATTTTTAAACCGTCTGTTGACTCAGAATGATTTGGTGGTGTCCTCAGTGGGGAGATTTGCACTCGCGGTGACCTCAATGGCGAGTTAAGAGGTGACAACTTCTTTCGAGATCGCGTTATAGGCAGAACTTGTTCGCCGTCGTCTCCGCTATGACAATTATGTCAGGATGGTCACACTGCAAACAGAACTTCCAGATTCTTATGTCGTGATGTCGCTAGTGTGAACTGGGCTCAAAAATGTTAATAGCACACATAAACCACATTGATGCAAATTACGCTGGACAATCAGATTTATCCAGGAGCTTTTCAGTGATATTCGTACCATTTGTAAATCATTGCTTAGGTCAGCGGGTTTTGGCAACTCGTCTGGCAATGGCCCCGCATAACAAGAGGCGTTACTTTTGTCTCGACGCACTGAAAGTTTCTAGGAAGAACAAATGACACGAGTTAGTATGGCACGCTGAAGAAAGGAAGTCCTTACATTTCACCTCAAGCGCCTGAGCATGATCACTTTTGACTATGGAGACGACAAAATGTCTGTTTAGTTGCACAGTTTAAAGACGTTTAATTAACTCAGGGAAATTCCCGAGTAGAACGTAATTTCATAGCTGACATATTTCGCGAATTACACGATGGTACTTATTCATCTCGCAAGTTGGTGCAGTTTTCTGATTTGCAATTATAAGAATATTCAGCCCTCGCTCCGAGCCAAACTCTCAAATTGTAGGAATAAGCTTTAGAGGCTTTGTAAACTTTGAATAATGTCAATGATGTTATATCAGCTCTCGACGAGTATGCATCTTAACTTGCAAGTCTTGCATGACAAGACAAATTTATTTTTGTGACGTAAATATTTAATACTTGCTTCATGACAAAAGCGTCAGTAACAGGAAAAAGAACTATACTCACACTAAAGCAAGGCGAGAGTATTCGTAAATTTCAAGTAGGTTAGTGATTTAGTAGTTCTTGCATTTTGTTCCGAAAGCGTGAAAGTACTGAACAAGCTCTATCATTGTACCATTTGTTTAAATAAACCGCGAGTAAAACATCAGCCAAGCTTGGCCATATAATCCAATCATGATCCAATCGCTTAATAGCAGCTGGTAACTGTAAGGTTTAACTTCATTTATATTGCATCACAGCAGTGTCGCAGGTCGATTCAGTGCAAAGCAAATTACACACTTACACTTTTGAAGTCATAAAGGTAGTCGGCTTCAGTGAGTCCATTGTGAGCTGGGTTTTGGAAGAACTCCAGATCACTTTTCTCGTCAATTGCGATTTTCTCGACAAACTTTGTTCCTCTCTCTACAATGTGAACGTTGAATTCCTCCAAATTCCCCTGGGGAATCTATCAAAAAAGAAATTGAAAATGTCAGATCTTTTGCGAGATGGGTCGACCTCGATTAGTGCATTTCTACGCCATGCTGAGTTTAATCTCTGTGTGGTCCAAGATTGCTTAGTCTAGCTCGTCCGCTTTAATTACGATTTGTTCAACTGTAAATGCCACTGAAACTAAAGAACAGACTGACGGCTTAAGAAATGATAATAATTGTTGGTCGTCTATTCAGAATTGTTTCCAATCTGTATCATCCAATGCTTTCAATGCCCCACTCATAAAGATCAAACGGGCTACTTTGTTTGAATGCTTCTTATTTGTCCAGATAATAGAACAGCATCTTGTCCCCATTCACGTCATACGCAAATTCTCCATTTGCGGTATAGCACATTTTGGTTTGTGGAACCACATCTTCCAGTTCTGCTACGTCCCTTAAAATCTCCACCATGCAAACTCCACGCATAGCGCTGTCAAAGGAGGCTACCAGAATCTTTGTTTTCCCTTTGTCGATGACTGTTGTACCATTTGTAATTTGTTCTGATTCTACTATGCCGAGTGCCCTTCTAAATTCTCAGCTAGAGTTTCGTCTGTGATTCGATTTTGACTTTTCTGTTCTTCTGGGCAATACAGACGTTCGTCTTCGTCTGGGTAATACGGGCCTCCATTGAACAAATTGTAGACATCACTCGACATTAAGTTCTGTTCCGGTAATTCGATAGACAAAACCGCAGTGCGTTGCTCCTCTATATCCATTGGGTTTGACTTGGCCTCGATCTCCATCACAGCACATTGTTCCTTTATATACATCGGGAGTGGCACGGTTCCAGTCTCTATCACTGAAATTTCTTTGTCTTGACCAAAACTAGAAGGGTGGTTTGCTGCCGGTGAATTCAAATCACTCACCTTGTTTTTCCTTATGTCATCATGATGCGGTGACTGAACGTGATCGCTTGGCGAGGCTGGGTGCCGTCCATTCAAGCCAGTCACCATGCTTTCCATTTTTAAACCGTCTGTTGACTCAGAATGATTTGGTGGTGTCCTCAGTAGGGAGATTTGCACTCGCAGTGACCTCAATGGCGAGTTAAGAGGTGACAACTTCTTTCGAGATCACGTTATAGGCAGAACCTGTTTGCCGTCGTCTCCGCTATGACAATTATGTCAGGATGGTCACACTGCAAACAGAACTTCTAGATTCTTATGTCGTTATTTCGCTAGTGTGAACTGGGCTCAAAAATCTTAATAGGACACATAAACCACATTGATGCAATTTACGCTGGACAATCAGATTTATCCAGGAGCTTTTCAGTGATATTCGTACCATTTGTAAATCATTGCTTAGGTCAGCGGGTTTTGGCAACTCGTCTGGCAATGGCCCCGCATAACAAGAGGCGTTACTTTTGTCGCGACGCAGTGAAAGTTTCTAAAAAGGACAAATGACAGGAGTTAGCATGGCACGCTAAAGAAAGGAAATCCTTACATTTCACCTCAAGCGCGTGAGCATGACCACTTTTGACTATGGAGACGATAAAATGTTGGTTTAGTTGCACAGTTTAAAGACGTTTAATTAACTCAGGGAAAATCCCGAGTAGAACGTAATTTCAAAGCTGACATATTTCGCGAATTACACAATGGTACTTATTCATCTCGCAAATTGGTGCAGTTTTCTGATTTGCAATTATAAGAATATTCAGCCCTCGCTCCGAGCCAAACTCTCAAATTGTAGGAATAAGCTTTAGTGGCTTTGTAAACTCCGAATAATGTCAATGATGTTATATCAGCTCTGGACGAGCATGCATCTTAACTTGCAAGTCTCACATGACAAGACAAATTTATTTTTGTGACGTAAATATTTAATACTTGCTTCATGACAAAAGCGTCAGTAACAGGAAAAAGAACTATACTCACACTAAAGCAAGGCCAGAGTATTCGTAAATTTCTAGTAGGTTAGTGATTTAGTAGTTCTTGCATTTTTTTTCCAAAGCGTGAAAGTACTGAACAAGCTGTATCACTGTACCATTTGTTTAAATAAACCGCGAGTAAAACATCAGCCAAGCTTGGCCATATAATCCAATCATGATCCAATCGCTTAATAGCAGCTGGTAACTGTAAGGTTTAACTTCATTTATATTGCATCACAGCAGTGTCGCAGGTCGATTCAGTGCAAAGCAAATTACACACTTACACTTTTGAAGTCATAAAGGTAGTCGGCTTCAGTGAGTCCATTGTGAGCTGGGACTTGGAAGAACTCAAGATCACTTTTCTCGTCAATTGCGATTTTCTCGACATACTTTGTTCCTCTCTCTACAATGTGAACATTGAATTCCTCCAAATTCCCCTGGGGAATCTATCAAAAAAGAAATTGAAAATGTCAGATCTTTTGCGAGATGGGTCGACCTCTATTGGTGCATTTCTACCCCTTGCTGAGTTTAATCTCTGTGTGGTCCAAGATTGCTTAGTCTAGCTTGTCCGCTTTAATTACGATTTGTTCAACTGTAAATGCCACTGAAAGTAAAGAACAAACTGAGGGCTTAAGAAATGATAATGATTGTTGGTCGTCTATTCGGAATTGTTTCCAATCTGTATCATCCAATGCTTTCAATGCCCCACTCGTAAAGATCAAACACGCTACTTTGTTGGAATGCTTTAAATTTGTCCATTTAATACATTTGTCTAGATAATACAACAGCGTCTTGTCTCCATTCACGTCAAACGCAAATTCTCCATTTGCGGTATAGCACATTTTGGTTTGTGCAACCACATCTTCCAGTTCTGCTACGTCCCTTAAAATCTCCGCCATGCAAACTCCACGCATAGCGCTGTCAAAGGAGGCTACCAGAATCTTTGTTTTCCCTTTGTTGATGACTGTTGTACCATTTGTAATTTGTTTTGATTCTACTATGCTGAGTGGCCCTTCGAAATTCTCAGCTAGAGTTTCGTCTGTGATTCGATTTTGACTTTCCTCTTCTTCTGGGCAATACAGACGTTCGTCTTCGTCTGGGTAATACGGGCCTCCATTGAACAAATTGTCGACATCACTCGACATAAAGTTCTGTTCCGGTAATTCGATAGACGAAACCGCAGTGCGTTGCTCCTCTATATGCATCGGGTATGACTTGGCCTCGATCTCCATCACAAAACACTGTTCCTTTATATACATCGGGCGTGGCGCGGTTGCAGTGTCTATCACCGAAATTTTTTGGTCTTGACCACAACTAGAAGGGTCGTTTGCTGCCGGTGAATTTAAATCACTCACCATGTTTTTCCTTATGTCATCATAGTGCGGTGACTGAACGTGATCGCTTGGCGAGGCTGGGTGCCGTCCATTCGAGCCAGTCGCCATGCTTTCCATTTTTAAACCGTCTGTTGACTCAGAATGATTTGGTGGTGTCCTCAGTAGGGAGATTTGCATTGCGGTGACCTCAATGACGAGTTAAGAGGTGACAACTTCTTTCGAGATCGCGTTATAGGCGGAACTTGTTCGCCGTCGTGTCCACTATGACAATTATGTCAGGATGGTCACACTGCAAACAGAACTTCTAGATTCTTATGTCGTTATTTCGCTAGTGTGAACTGGGCTCAAAAATCTTAATAGGACACATAAACCACATTGATGCAAATTACGCTGGACAATCAGATTTATCCAGGAGCTTTTCAGTGATATTCGTACCATTTGTAAATCATTGCTTAGGTCAGCGGGTTTTGGCAACTCGTCTGGCAATGGCCCCGCATAACAAGAGGCGTTACTTTTGTCTCGACGCACTGAAAGTTTCTAGGAAGAACAAATGACACGAGTTAGTATGGCACGCTGAAGAAAGGAAGTCCTTACATTTCACCTCAAGCGCCTGAGCATGATCACTTTTGACTATGGAGACGATAAAATGTTGGTTTAGTTGCACAGTTAAAAGACGTTTAATTAACTCAGGGAAATTCCCGAGTAGAACGTAATTTCAAAGCTGACATATTTCCCGAATTACACGATGGTACTTATTCATCTCGCAAATTGGTGCAGTTTTCTGATTTGCAATTCTAAGAATATTTAGCCCTCGCTCCGAGCCAAACTCTCAAATTGTAGGAATAAGCTTTAGTAGCTTTGTAAACTCCGAATAATGTCAATGATGTTATATCAGCTCTGGACGAGCATGCATCTTAACTTGCAAGTCTCGCATGACAAGACAAATTTATTTTTGTGACGTAAATATTTAATACTTGCTTCATGACAAAAGCGTCAGTAACAGGAAAAAGAACTATACTCACACTAAAGCAAGGCCAGAGTATTTGTAAATTTCTAGTAGGTTAGTGATTTAGTAGTTCTTGCATTTTTTTTCCAAAGCGTGAAAGTACTGAACAAGCTGTATCACTGTACCATTTGTTTAAATAAACCGCGAGTAAAACATCAGCCAAGCTTGGCCATATAATCCAATCATGATCCAATCGCTTAATAACAGCTGGCAACTGTAAGGTTTAACTTCATTCATACTGCGTCACAGCAGTGTCACAGGTCGATTCAGTGCAAAGCAAATTACACACTTACACTTTTGAAGTCATAAAGGTAGTCGGCTTTAGTGAGTCCATTGTGAGCTGGGACTTGGAAGAACTGAAGATCACTTTTCTCGACATACTTTGTTCCTCTCTCTACAATGTGAATGTTGAATTCCTCCAAATTCCCCTGGGAAATCTATCAAAAAAGAAATTGAAAATGTCAGATCTTTTGCGAGATGGGTCGACCTCGATTAGTGCATTTCTACGCCATGCTGAGTTTAATCTCTGTGTGGTCCAAGATTGCTTAGTCTAGCTTGTCCGCTTTAATTACGATTTGTTCAACTGTAAATGCCACTGAAAGTAAAGAACAAACTGAGGGCTTAAGAAATGATAATGATTGTTGGTCGTCTATTCGGAATTGTTTCCAATCTGTATCATCCAATGCTTTCAATGCCCCACTCGTAAAGATCAAACACGCTACTTTGTTGGAATGCTTTAAATTTGTCCATTTAATACATTTGTCTAGATAATACAACAGCGTCTTGTCTCCATTCACCTCATACGCAAATTCTCCATTTGCGGTATAGCACATTTTGGTTTGTGGAACCACATCTTCCAGTTCTGCTACGTCCCTTAAAATCTCCGCCATGCAAACTCCACGCATAGCGCTGTCAAAGGAGGCTACCTGAATCTTTGTTTTCGCTTTGTCGATGACTGTTGTAGCATTTGTAATTTGTTCTGATTCTACTATGCCGAGTGGCCCTTCGAAATTCTCAGCTAGAGTTTCGTCTGTGATTCGATTTTGACTTTCCTCTTCTTCTGGGCAATACAGACGTTCGTCTTCGTCTGGGTAATACGGGCCTCCATTGAACAAATTGTCGACATCACTCGACATAAAGTTCTGTTCCGGTAATTCGATAGACGAAACCGCAGTGCGTTGCTCCTCTATATGCATCGGGTATGACTTGGCCTCGATCTCCATCACAAAACACTGTTCCTTTATATACATCGGGCGTGGCGCGGTTGCAGTGTCTATCACCGAAATTTTTTGGTCTTGACCACAACTAGAAGGGTCGTTTGCTGCCGGTGAATTTAAATCACTCACCATGTTTTTCCTTATGTCATCATAGTGCGGTGACTGAACGTGATCGCTTGGCGAGGCTGGGTGCTGTCCATTCGAGCCAGTCGCCATGCTTTCCATTTTTAAACCGTCTGTTGACTCAGAATGATTTGGTGGTGTCCTCAGTAGGGAGATTTGCACTCGCGGTGACCTCAATGACGAGTTAAGAGGTGACAACTTCTTTCGAGATCGCGTTATAGGCGGAACTTGTTCGCCGTCGTCTCCACTATGACAATTATGTCAGGATGGTCACACTGCAAACAGAACTTCTAGATTCTTATGTCGTTATTTCGCTAGTGTGAACTGGGCTCAAAAATCTTAATAGCACACATAAACCACATTGATGCAATTTACACTGGACAATCAGATTTATCCAGGAGCTTTTCAGTGATATTCGTACCATTTGTAAATCATTGCCTAGGTCAGCGGAACGGCCCCGCATAACAAGAGGCGTTACTTTTGTCTCGACGCACTGAAAGTTTCTAGGAAGAACAAATGACACGAGTTAGTATGGCACGCTGAAGAAAGGAAGTCCTTACATTTCACCTCAAGCGCCTGAGCATGATCACTTTTGACTATGGAGACGATAAAATGTTGGTTTAGTTGCACAGTTAAAAGACGTTTAATTAACTCAGGGAAATTCCCGAGTAGAACGTAATTTCAAAGCTGACATATTTCCCGAATTACACGATGGTACTTATTCATCTCGCAAATTGGTGCAGTTTTCTGATTTGCAATTATAAGAATATTTAGCCCTCGCTCCGAGCCAAACTCTCAAATTGTAGGAATAAGCTTTAGTAGCTTTGTAAACTCCGAATAATGTCAATGATGTTATATCAGCTCTGGACGAGCATGCATCTTAACTTGCAAGTCTCGCATGACAAGACAAATTTATTTTTGTGACGTAAATATTTAATACTTGCTTCATGACAAAAGCGTCAGTAACAGGAAAAAGAACTATACTCACACTAAAGCAAGGCAAGAGTATTCGTAAATTTCTAGTAGGTTTGTGATTTAGTAGTTCTTGCATTTTTTTTCCAAAGCGTGAAAGTACTGAACAAGCTGTATCACTGTACCATTTGTTTAAATAAACCGCGAGTAAAACATCAGCCAAGCTTGGCCATATAATCCAATCATGATCCAATCGCTTAATAGCAGCTGGTAACTGTAAGGTTTAACTTCATTTATATTGCATCACAGCAGTGTCGCAGGTCGATTCAGTGCAAAGCAAATTACACACTTACACTTTTGAAGTCATAAAGGTAGTCGGCTTCAGTGAGTCCATTGTGAGCTGGGACTTGGAAGAACTCAAGATCACTTTTCTCGTCAATTGCGATTTTCTCGACATACTTTGTTCCTCTCTCTACAATGTGAACGTTGAATTCCTCCAAATTCCCCTGGGGAATCTATCAAAAAAGAAATGGAAAATGTCAGATCTTTTGCGAGATGGGTCGACCTCTATTGGTGCATTTCTATGCCATGCTGAGTTTAATCTCTGTGTGGTCCAAGATTGCTTAGTCTAGCTTGTTCGCTTTAATTACGATTTGTTCAACTGTAAATGCCACTGAAACTAAAGAACAAACTGAGGGCTTAAGAAATGATAATGATTGTTGGTCGTCTATTCGGAATTGTTTCCAATCTGTATCATCCAATGCTTTCAATGCCCCACTCGTAAAGATCAAACACGCTACTTTGTTGGAATGCTTTAGATTTGTCCATTTAATACATTTATCCAGATAATAGAACAGCATCTTGTCTCCATTCACGTCATACGCAAATTCTCCATTTGCGGTATAGCACATTTTGGTTTGTGGAACCACATCTTCCAGTTCTGCTACGTCCCTTAAAATCTCCACCATGCAAACTCCACGCATAGCGCTGTCAAAGGAGGCTACCAGAATCTTTGTTTTCCCTTTGTCGATGACTGTTGTACCATTTGTAATTTGTTCTGATTCTACTATGCCGAGTGGCCCTTCTAAATTCTCAGCTAGAGTTTCGTCTGTGATTTGATTTTGACTTTTCTCTTCTTCTGGGCAATACAGACGTTCGTCTTCGTCTGGGTAATACGGGCCTCCATTGAACAAATTGTAGACATCACTCGACATTAAGTTCTGTTCCGGTAATTCGATAGACGAAACCGCAGTGCGTTGCTCCTCTATATCCATTGGGTATGACTTGGCCTCGATCTCCATCACAGCACATTGTTCCTTTATATACATCGGGATTGCCACGGTTCCAGTCTCTATCACCGAAATTTCTTTGTCTTGACCACAACTAGAAGGGTGGTTTGCTGCCGGTGAATTCAAATCACTCACCTTGTTTTTCCTTATGTCATCATGATGCGGTGACTGAACGTGATCGCTTGGCGAGGCTGGGTGCCGTCCATTCAAGCCAGTCACCATGCTTTCCATTTTTAAACCGTCTGTTGACTCAGAATGATTTGGTGGTGTCCTCAGTAGGGAGATTTGCACTCGCAGTGACCTCAATGGCGAGTTAAGAGGTGACAACTTCTTTCGAGATCGCGTTATAGGCAGAACCTGTTCGCCGTCGTCTGCGCTATGACAATTATGTCAGGATGGTCACACTGCAAACAGAATTTCTAGATTCTTATGTCGTTATTTCGCTAGTGTGAACTGGGCTCAAAAATCTTAATAGCACACATAAACCACATTGATGCAATTTACGCTGGACAATCAGATTTATCCAGGAGCTTTTCAGTGATATTCGTACCATTTGTAAATCATTGCCTAGGTCAGCGGGTTTTGGCAACTCGTCTGGCAATGGCCGCGCATAACACGAGGCGTTACTGTTGTCTCGACGTAGTGAAAGTTTCTAAAAAGGACAAATGACACGAGTTAGCATGGCACGCTAAAGAAAGGAAGTCCTTACATTTCACCTCAAGCGCGTGAGCATGATCACTTTTGACTATGGAGACGACAAAATGTCTCTTTAGTTGCACAGTTTAAAGACGTTTAATTAACTCAGGGAAATTCCCGAGTAGAACGTAATTTCATAGCTGACATATTTCGCGAATTACACGATGGTACTTATTCATCTCGCAAGTTGGTGCAGTTTTCTGATTTGCAGTTATAAGAATATTCAGCCCTCGCTCCGAGCCAAACTCTCAAATTGTAGGAATAAGCTTTAGTGGCTTTGTAGACTTCGAATACTGTCAATGATGTTATATCAGCTCTCGACGAGTATGCATCTTAACTTGCAAGTCTCGCATGACAAGACAAATTTATTTTTGGGACGTAAATATTTAATACTTGCTTCATGACAAAGCGTCAGTAAGAGGAAAAAGAACTATACTCACACTAAAGCAAGGCGAGAGTATTCGTAAATTTCAAGTAGGTTAGTGATTTAGTAGTTCTTGCATTTTGTTCCGAAAGCGTGAAAGTACTGAACAAGCTCTATCATTGTACCATTTGTTTAAATAAACCGCGAGTAAAACATCAGCCAAGCTTGGCCATATAATCCAATCATGATCCAATCGCTTAATAGCAGCTGGTAACTGTAAGGTTTAACTTCATTTATATTGCATCACAGCAGTGTCGCAGGTCGATTCAGTGCAAAGCAAATTACACACTTACACTTTTGAAGTCATAAAGGTAGTCGGCTTCAGTGAGTCCATTGTGAGCTGGGACTTGGAAGAACTCAAGATCACTTTTCTCGTCAATTGCGATTTTCTCGACATACTTTGTTCCTCTCTCTACAATGTGAACATTGAATTCCTCCAAATTCCCCTGGGGAATCTATCAAAAAAGAAATTGAAAATGTCAGATCTTTTGCGAGATGGGTCGACCTCGATTAGTGCATTTTTACACCATGCTGAGTTTAATCTCTCTGTGGTCCAAGATTGCTTAGTCTAGCTTGTCCGCTTTAATTACGATTTGTTCAACTCTAAACGCCACTGAAACCAAAGAACAAACTGAGGGCTTAAAAAATGATAATGATTGTTGGTCGTCTATTCGGAATTGTTTCCAATCTGTATCATCCAATGCTTTCAATGCCCCACTCGTAAAGATCAAACACGCTACTTTGTTGGAATGCTTTAAATTTGTCCATTTAATACATTTGTCCAGATAATAGAACAGCATCTTGTCTCCATTCACGTCATACGCAAATTCTCCATTTGCGGTATAGCACATTTTGGTTTGTGGAACCACATCTTCCAGTTCTGCTACGTCCCTTAAAATCTCCACCATGCAAACTCCACGCATAGCGCTGTCAAAGGAGGCTACCAGAATCTTTGTTTTCCCTTTGTCGATGACTGTTGTACCATTTGTAATTTGTTCTGATTCTACTATGCCGAGTGGCCCTCCTAAATTCTCAGCTAGAGTTTCGTCTGTGATTCGATTTTGACTTTTCTCTTCTTCTGGGCAATACAGACGTTCGTCTTCGTCTGGGTAATACGGGCCTCCATTGAATAAATTGTAGACATCACTCGACATTAAGTTCTGTTCCGGTAATTCGATAGACGAAACCGCAGTGCGTTGCTCCTCTATATCCATTGGGTATGACTTGGCCTCGATCTCCAACACAGCACATTGTTCCTTTATATACATAGGGAGTGGCACGGTTCCAGTCTCTATCACCGAAATTTCTTTGTCTTGACCACAACTAGAAGGGTGGTTTGCTGCCGGTGAATTCAAATCAC
>NC_090889.1:4386618-4389118 GCF_036669925.1 Montipora capricornis | reverse complement strand
GAGGGCTTAAGAAATGATAATGATTGTTGGTCGTCTATTCGGAATTGTTTCCAATCTGTATCATCCAATGCTTTCAATGCCCCAATCATAAAGATCAAACGGGCTCCTTTGTTTGAATGCTTTAAATTTGTCCATTTAATACATTTGTCCAGATAATACAACAGGGTCTTGTCTCCATTCACGTCAAACGCAAATTCTCCATTTGCGGTATAGCACATTTTGGTTTGTGCAACCACATCTTCCAGTTCTGCTACGTCCCTTAAAATCTCCGCCATGCAAACTCCACGCATAGCGCTGTCAAAGGAGGCTACCTGAATCTTTGTTTTCGCTTTGTCGATGACTGTTGTAGCATTTGTAATTTGTTCTGATTCTACTATGCCGAGTGGCCCTTCGAAATTCTCAGCTAGAGTTTCGTCTGTGATTCGATTTTGACTTTTCTCTTCTTCTGGGCAATACAGACGTTCGTCTTCGTCTGGGAAATACGGGCGTCCATTAAACAAATTGTCGACATCACTCGACATAAAGTTCTGTTCAGGTAATTCGATAGACGAAACCGCAGTGCGTTGCTCCTCTATGTCCATTGGGTATGACTTGGCCTCGATCTCCATCACAGCACACTGTTCCTTTATATACATCGGGAGTGGCACGGTTCCAGTCTCTATCATCGAAATTTCTTCGTCTTGACAACAACTAGAAGGGTGGTTTGCTGCCGGTGAATTCAAATCACTCACCATGTTTTTTCCTTATGTCATCATGATGCGGTGACTGAACGTGATCGCTTGGCGAGGCTGGGTGCCGTCCATTCGAGCCAGTCACCATGCTTTCCATTTTTAAACCGTCTGTTGACTCAGAATGATTTGGTGGTGTCCTCAGTAGGGAGATTTGCACTCGCAGTGACCTCAATGGCGAGTTAAGAGGTGACAACTTCTTTCGAGATCGCGTTATAGGCGGAACTTGTTCGCCGTCGTCTCCGCTATGACAATTATGTCAGGATGGTCACACTGCAAACAGAACTTCTCGATTCTTATGTCGTTATTTCGCTAGTGTGAAATGGGCTCAAAAATCTTAATAGCACACAGGAGCTTTTCAGTGATATTCGTACCATTTGTAAATCATTGCTTAGGTCAGCGGGTTTTGGCAACTCGTCTGGCAATGGCCCCGCATAACAAGAGGCGTTACTTTTGTCGCGACGCAGTGAAAGTTTCTAAAAAGGACAAATGACACAAGTTAGCATGGCACGCTAAAGAAAGGAAATCCTTACATTTCACCTCAAGCCCGTGAGCATGACCACTTTTGACTATGGAGACGATAAAATGTTGGTTTAGTTGCACAGTTTAAAGACGTTTAATTAACTCAGGGAAATTCCTGAGTAGAACGTAATTTCAAAGCTGACATATTTCGCGAATTACACAATGGTACTTATTCATCTCGCAAATTGGTGCAGTTTTCTGATTTGCAATTATAAGAATATTCAGCCCTCGCTCCGAGCCAAACTCTCAAATTGTAGGAATAAGCTTTAGTGGCTTTGTAAACTCCGAATAATGTCAATGATGTTATATCAGCTCTGGACAAGTATGCATCTTAACTTGCAAGTCTCGCATGACAAGACAAATTTATTTTTGTGACGTAAATATTTAATACTTGCTTCATGACAAAAGCGTCAGTAACAGGAAAAAGAACTATACTCACACTAAAGCAAGGCCAGAGTATTCGTAAATTTCTAGTAGGTTAGTGATTTAGTAGTTCTTGCATTTTTTTTCCAAAGAGTGAAAGTACTGAACAAGCTGTATCACTGTACCATTTGTTTAAATAAACCGCGAGTAAAACATCAGCCAAGCTTGGCCATATAATCCAATCATGATCCAATCGCTTAATAACAGCTGGCAACTGTAAGGTTTAACTTCATTTATACTGCGTCACAGCAGTGTCACAGGTCGATTCAGTGCAAAGCAAATTACACACTTACACTTTTGAAGTCATAAAGGTAGTCGGCTTCAGTGAGTCCATTGTGAGCTGGGACTTGGAAGAACTCAAGATCACTTCTCTCGTCAATTGCGATTTTCTCGACATACTGTGTTCCTCTCTCTACAATGTGAATGTTGAATTCCTCCAAATTCCCCTGGGGAATCTATCGAAAAAGAAATTGAAAATGTCAGATCTTTTGCGAGATCGGTCGACCTCGATTAGTGCATTTTTACACCATGCTGAGTTTAATCTCTCTGTGGTCCAAGATTGCTTAGTCTAGCTTGTCCGCTTTAATTACGATTTGTTCAACTCTAAACGCCACTGAAACCAAAGAACAAACTGAGGGCTTAAGAAATGATAATGATTGTTGGTCGTCTATTCGGAATTGTTTCCAATCTGTATTATCCAATGCTTTCAATGCCCCACTCATAAAGATCAAACGGGCTACTTTGTTGGAATGCTTTAAATTTGTCCATTTAATACATTTGTCCAGATAATACAACAGCGTCTTGTCTCCATTCACGTCAAACGCAAA
>NC_090889.1:4351618-4366618 GCF_036669925.1 Montipora capricornis | reverse complement strand
TAGCATAATTTGTATATCATTTAATTAACAAATGGGCATGTACAAAATGATAAAAAATAGTGCAACGTAAGAAAAGATAGAAAAATGTGTCCTTTTTTTTTAATAATTATTGTTTTTGTAATTCAGAATTATATCAATGAAACAGTCAATAAAGGGCTACACTAGTAATACAAACTCGCGTCATTTGGAGTGAATACTTCGAAAGGGAGAGGGGGACCATGTTTCTTTGTGCTCTAACGTTAAATCAACTCGATATGTGCTTCGACATGCCGATCCATTACACATTCATTCACGTAACAACTGTTTCTCTAATAATTCTAAAAATGTGTTAATTTGCTGAATATATTGGTCTGTTTGATCCCGCATACATTGAAGATAATTAAAGAGCTTCTTTTCTTTCGAAGGATTGTCTCTCGTACCATTCCAAAGACCGATGGTTTTCTTCAAAAAGTCCTTCGTTTTTCCTACTCTTCCCAAAGTTTGATATACACACATTATTGTTGTTGCCGTATCTCGTAATTCTTTGGTGTCACCTGTATCCAAATACTCTTGTATTGCGTTCAGTTGGTCGGAATTTCTCTCTTCCAGCTTGCTAAAGAGTTCTAAATTCCAAAGAATATTTTGCAATGGGGTGTAAGGACACTCAGCTTCGTTTCCATTGTGTTGGCCGTGACAAGTACAGAGTTCTGCATATAGAGCTATTATCGGTTAACCAGCGCAAGGAAAATGATAAATCGTAAATCTCGATATTACGATGCGATAACACCTACAATAAGCGACAAAATTAGTTGACACATTGTGTTTAAACAGTTCCGTTTAAGTGTAAAATAACACTCTAATTTGAATCATGCTCCAAGTTATTGATAAGACCCCCCCTCCCCCATTCAATGTTGTCTATTTGTACTTAAATATCTCGGGAATCTCGCTACAACATTGTCTGGGGCGAAGGGGGCGAATTGGGCTACCTAAGAAGGCTAAAAGATAGAAGAAATGTTGCATAGGGGGTAGAAATGGTCAATGTGTCAACAATTTTGTCGCTGATTGTCCGAACTATACTAGCGCACATTTCTTGAAAATAAAGTATATTTAGAACTCTTTTGTAACATTAAATTGAGTACACCGTAAGTACTTCCCATAAATTTGGGGTATGCGCCTCACTCACCACGCGCTAATTAGGGTTGATTATCTAATTTCCTGGTGACGTTGCAATGGAGTGGTTGGGCTTTAAAAGTGTTCACAACATGGTTAATGAAGCCAAAATACCGTATCAAACTCGTGCACTAGTGCGCATTGCACAAAAGTACGAAGGACTGAAACAAATTGAAATTATGCGAACGTTTACACTTTCCCCTTCCACTGTTTATAGAATATTAAACGGGGAAAAAAAAGGAGGAAAACTTTTCAAGAGCAGCAGAAAGGGAGAGGGGCCGGTCGTCCAAGAAAGTTGGGCAAACGTCATGAACAAGTGATTTTGCGATGCATCACCAATTTGCAGAAGGAAGATGGCAATTTTACTTTGAAGCGACTGATGGAAAGTGCGCTGGAAAATATTCCTTTTTTTGCGCGCAAATTCCTAGAGGAAAACAAAAACGAACCGCCAGCCTGTGGCAAGTGCTTTGCCACTTTGATTTTGGGTGAAGAAGAAGAATAATTTCAATAATCCTTATAGATTCACGGTTAACCACGGTTAACCATAAGCATAAAATGACACTACAAGTAGTATCTTTTTCATAATCGTGGTTAACCGACGCTGATTGTTGATTCTTCCAACTTTTTCAATGCATTTTCCCTTTCAGAGAAATGGTATTGATACATTGTGCATTGTAAATGAGAATTTTAGTCAAAATATGTCAGAGAAAAGAGATGAAGTAAAAAAAAAAAATGTAGACTTGATAAGACCCCCCCTCCCCCATTCAATGTTGTCCATTTGTACTTAAATATCTCGGGAATCTCGCTACAACATTGTCTGGGGGGAAGGGGGCGAATTGGGCTACCTAAGAAGGCTAAAAGATAGAAGAAATGTGGCATAGGGGGTAGAAATGGTCAATGTATCAACAATTTTGTCGCTGATTGTAGATATTGTGATTTGAAACGGTTAATGGTCAAAAACGTTTTCTTGACTTCGATTATATTTTTGCTGGTGTAAAAGACAAAATTACATTAACACATGCTGTGCACGACCACTTGATATATATCGCACATCCGAGCTGCCATCCAATTGTAAGCAAGAGAACAAGAAGCCAAACAAGAAAGAACAGATACCATGAGCATCACTGCCAAGAAAGGAGGAGTGTGGCCCAGTGGTTAGGGCACTTGCCTTGAGATCCGGAGTTCCCGGGTTCAAGTCTCGTTCTGACCACTTGCTGAATTTGATCCTGGTAGTCCCTGGTTCAACTTCCCAGCTGCACTTGTAAATAGCCAACTGGTTAGCCTCCGGCCAGTTGGGATTCTTAACAGTTGTTGTTATTCTGTTCCATCATTTCATTGTGTTTCATTGGCCCTGAAAAGCCCCTTTGGGGAGCGGTCAATTAAGTATGTATGTAAGAAATTTACACCCATCGAGCCAGCAGCGAAACCCGTGACAAAACCGTTGTGTTTGTGCCCATTTCATGACACCCTGTTGACCGAGGATCAAACCCATGTTTACTGTAAGAAGCACGATTGCCCGTTTTGGGTGGCAGTTACGGACAGAGTGTATGAATGGGTGCATGAATTGTCAGATCAGCTTAACCTCGAGATCAAGGAAGGGCCATGGTACTGTTTTTATCACTGCATTGCCAAACTCACACGGTATGCTGACGCGGACAAGCAAGACGAGAGTCGTTTTCTTTTGATGTGCAGAGAAAAAGATAAAGAAATGCAGTGTGTGTTTTCCCAACGGGGGTGGATCAACCGTGGTCTGATGAGATTATGGAGCGGTGAATAGAAGAAGACTGTATTTACGAGGCAGGATGTGGATGGGTCTAGGAAAAGGTAATTCCAGTTCCAAGCCTCTCTGATGAAAGGATAGAAGTTGAGCTAAGAAAGCTGGTGAAAAGGAATGAATGGATTGCCCAACATAAGAAAAACTGGTTTGAAAAATAACACTTGGAGTAGCCAGAACTTTTGCGTTTGTATCCAGTAAAACATCACGAAGATTGGTTGAGATGTAAATAAAAAAGGCTTTTTGTCCTGACAATTTGTTGAATTTGTGAGTCAAAGGGTTAAGACTATGTTTTATTCCTTTTTTATTAAAAGGACAATTAATTTATACACATTGATATATATAATGAAAAATTCGGTGCATTCTAATTTCCTTGGAACAAAAAAGACAAAAAAAATTCAAATTGTACACATACTAGTTACTGCGCACCGTTGGTTCAGTTGTTCGAGCACTGGGCTGTCAAACGGGAGGTCGTTAGTTCAACTCTGGCCTGACCAACACACAGGGTCTTTAAATAACCGAGGAGAAAGTGCTGATGTTGTAATTACGTCTGCAAATGGTTAGACTCTCTAGCCTTCTCGGGAAAAAACTATAACCCAGAGGTCCTGTCTCATAACCCTTCAATGTTCATAATCGTGTGTGACGTAAAATAACCTGCACACTTGTCGCAAAGAGTATGGCATGTAGTTCCCGGTGTTGTGGTCTGTCTTCTGTGGTGTATCGTGGTAAATATGAGTCCCATCAGATTCCATATTGTAAACTGTATGAGAGATACCAGTTATTTTTATTTACAACAAACAGACAAAACTCGAATGACCTCTTTTCAAATCGACTTATTGATCACAAACACATTCACAATTAGTGTCTTCACCAAAACCAAGGTGATAAAAAAACGAATTATCTACAAACTCTGTTTTCTATCAGTCTTATCGTATGATTTTCCTTCAATCAAAAAATTTACATAACTTTCTCTATCAGCGTAAAATCGATCCCATTCTCACAAAATCAAATTCGTCATTCGTTCTCTCAAAACCGAACCAGTCAGTCTTCGAGAAAAACAGGAAACAGACATCATCCCCTCTTCAATCAATCTTCTCCAATTCCTTCTTCAACTTCTTCAGGCTGATCCTCATCTTTTCCTTCAACTACAAGCACCTAGAAAATCACGAAAAAAAAAAGTGAATAAAATGAATAAAAACGTGTCGGGACTTGTCATGTCAAAGGCAATATTTCATCGTCATTCAATCACTCTCCTCTTAGAATATCAACTTACTCACGACTTCTCTCCTGAGCTGTTCTTCTCTCCTGAGCTGTTCTATCTCGCGACATTCCAATATTGTTTCCAACATTGTCCATATTTCCTTTTGTTCTCTTTTTATTTCTTCCCTTCACAACTCAATTCCCTCAAATTCTCCAAACTGTTGATAACGACCTTTTCTTTCCACGCTACGATGCTTTCTCTTTTGCAAGTCAACTCTTTAAACTCCGTCAAATTCATCACCGGGTTTCAACTTTTTTAACATTTCATCAAATTTAGCTGTTTTTTCTTCAAAACTTTGTCTCTGGAACTGGGCGTCATAGGAATCATCATCACTTTTTTCCATGTCGTCAGAACTATAACCACTCGCACAAGACTTGTACTTGTAGGACATATTATAACCCAAACGCATTTGTATGAAAACTGTACGCTATTACCCCACTTATATACAAACCTACAGTTCAACACGTGACGTCACTTCCCACGTATTCTGTACGGAACTACGTTTATCGTGATGTTGAGTTTTAACCGGGTCATATCAAGGCCTCCTTTATTACCCTAACGTCATTTCGTGACCGATGTCGCCCGTGCTATTTCTGTGTTATGCGTTCTGTAAAAATTGCGTTTACCCCGACGTGAAATCTCGACCGTGTCATCTCATGACCAATTTTTACGAGCGTCTCTCACTCGATTCCTGTCGTACACATCATGTAGGAATTGCGTTTACCCTGACGTGAAATCTCGACTGCGTCATCTCATGACCGATTTTTACGAGTGTCTCTCGTTCGATTCCTGTCTTACTCGTTTGTTACTTCATGAGTTTTCTTTTTTCCTATACGTGCCCCCTGTGGGACTCAAAGAGAAAAATAAAATGGGGTGGGGAGGTAAGTTGAGAGAATTTTTTTGTGTTACTATAGACAAGAGTAGACCAGACTGAGATGGAGTTCGAACACAGCAGAAAACCCCCACCGGATTCAGGGGGGAGGGGATAGGGGTTTACCAGTGAGTTCACCCTCCATCTCCTCTACTCGTACCCAGGCCCCTTAGCGAGGTCTCCGGCATGGCAGGTCAAAAATGGGAGCTGGGTTAACTGGATAAAGAGGGCTGAGGAGAGACATTTGGTTTTTTTATTTGTCTCAGTATTCTAGCTTCCATTTTTGACCTCTAAGTGCCCGGAGAACTGGGAACAAGGGATAAAGAATAAAATTAGATTTTTTTATCTGTTATATTTTATCAATCAATTAATTAATCAAAATTAAAATTAAACAGCCAAAACGATACACCTACCCCCCCTAGTTCTCTAGCTGCCATTTGCATGCCGCATGCCGGGGACCTCGCTAAGGGTGGACTCATTGTTAACCCCCTATCCCCTCCCCCCTGAATCCGGTGGGGGTTTCCTGCTGTGTTCGGACTCTATCTCAGTCTGGTCTTCTCTCGTCTATAGTAACACGAAAAAATTCTTTCAACTTACCTGCCCACCCCATTTTATTTTTCTCTTTGAGTCCCACAGGGGGCCCGTATACGAAAAAAAAAAAAAATCATGAAGTAACCCCACCCCCTTCCCTGTCCCCCCGAAACTCTAACAGCCTCCCCTTTTGCGAAATGGAAGAGTCCACCTTTTTTTCTTTAAAGGAGGTTTCCCTAATTTAAAGTGCATTTGAAGTAAAAAATTTTTTTGTCTTAATTTGTAGCTTAGTGTATCTTATTTTGGAAAAGAACAAAGAAATTTAAATGAAACCTCGAAAAAGGCGATATTTCACACTCTAAAATCCCAAAATTTGCCAAAATCGTGTCTCAGGGGACTGGGGTCGAATAAGGCCCTCGTTTGGCTTTGCTGACGTCACTAGTCGCGCAGAGACGCGTAAACATTCATTTCGCACATAGTTGCTTGCAGTGGTCGTGGAGTTCTTCGATATAATTCTTGTTGTTTTCACCGTCATAATGTCTGAAAGTGATGAAACTACTTCCACTGAAGAGTCATCTTTGATCGCAAGTGGATCTGAAAGGAGCAGTTCAGACGAAATGGAAATTGTTGGCATCGTTCAGCCTTACGCCGAAGAACCTTTGGCACATTCGAGCAACGATGGCAAAGATGATGAAGCTGACCAAGATGGTCTTACTCCTGCCACATTACGTGCACGATTTGAAAGCCAAGTTGCTGTAAATGATTGGTTAGTAAATTACTAATTCGTGTTCTAACGCTAGGGCGAAATACAGTCTAACTTGAGGAGCTTTATCACTGATTCTGATCCAGATCAACCCACAAGGAACGCATCCTTAGTCAACTTACGGGGATTCTTTATTGTACTCGAAGATCAAAAGGAATAAACCAAGCCTTTGCATTGTTGTCTTGTACTCGCTACCTTGCATTATTTTATAGCTTATGACAAACACATTTGAACATAACCTTTCCTCTTAGGCACATGTACTTTTGCATTTTATTGAGGACAATCAATCTTCTGTTCTAGAATGTTGAGAGCAATATCATACAGATGGCTTGTACGATGGATTTGTGGCTACCTAGGTTGGGACAATACAAGACCTCTTCCATCCTGTGTCTATAATGTTATCAGGCAGAAGTATCCAACTGAGATGACAAGAGGCTACCAGCCTGGGCAGCAAAGAGATTGACATTTTTTTTATAACATAATAGTAACATGTTATTCCATAAAATATCACCCCCTCCCTCATGGTAGGTGGGTGTATTCCCATTGGGTTTACTTTGCACCATTTTGCTTTTCACACTCCCTCCCCTCCCACCTAAAATTGCCCATAAACTTTCATGCGGCGTGAATTCATATTTTGTGGAGTACAGAGAAAAAAGGTTCCATTGTAACATGTGAACATTGCAGACAGCTGCATGGAGGCCATTTACATCCTAACGTGATGGCCCATCACCTAGGTCTATTAAGTGCCTTTGAATTGAATTGTTGAACTACTCTCTTGTTTAATCTCAAATGTACATGTAACACGACATAGCAGGCACCTACCTAGGTATTTGAAAGTAGTGTTTTAACAAAGGGAAATCAAATTTAACTGTATCACATGTAATAATAGCTCTGATTGGGCCTTGACAGTATTCAACATTGCTGTGTGATATATTTAAGTTCCCTAAATATAATCATAAAAGGGGGGTAAACCACTTTGCAGTATAATGAATTGAATCAAACTTTGACGCATAGAAAATTATGAATTCATAGAGTGGAAGCCAATTTAATCAAAGCAAGTCTATTTAACTCTGGTCTATGCAGAGAGCAGCTTTATGCCCCTGTTTTGGCTTTCCACATGTTGGCTTTTTTCTCTTCTTCTTAGGTGGTGCTTCAGATGAAACTGTACTTGCTCGCAACTGGTCTTGCTCCTCACCTACAAAAAGCAAAATTTTAATTTTTTTAAATAAAATGCATATATGTATATTAAACACTCAGGTGTTATTTTTTTGGGTATGACCCTCTAAGCATAATCTTGTGCATGTCATTTGGTACGTTATATAGGTTTGTTATATATGGCCCTCTGTGCAAAGTCATAGGGCATCAATTAGCAGGGTTTGGGTCTTAAAGGGGTATCAAGTTTGATTTTCTTTATCCTGAAATAGAGAAAGGGCTTCAGAGCCTTTGCTGTACATACTTATTTTGAATTTTAAGGGAGCACCCTCTCCCCCCAGCTGGGTGCTAGTGTTTACATGTTCTTTAGTTGCTATAATTAGTTGGATATTCATGTTTCACCTGCAGGATACAGCTGTGTAGCTTGTCTTTTCTGTCTCTTTTTGTAGCTTTCAACAGCATCTGCTTTTTTCATCCTGTCCTTAAACTGTGAACTGAGTGAAGGTGGAACCTTTGCGCTGTACCTGTCTACCACATTTGTAAGCTCTAACCTTGAGGTGTTGAAAAGTTTCCCCTTTATTTCTTGGACATAATCTATTAAAACACCAATGATGATCACAATGTCAATAAAAGAACTGTTACTGTACTACATAAACATGTGAAATTTAGGTACTACATATACAATAAAAACGAATGAAGGCAGGCAGTAGACATTGTTACAGGGATGCCTGGAATGAAACTTCAAGTGACATATGAAATATGTCATATGAAATAATGCAGCTAGTAGAAAACATCCCTGTGTATTTGAAACTGGAAACATACCATAAGTTGGTGGCACTGTGACCTCACGGACAACCTCATCGCCCAGCTTAAATTTAGGATAGGTTACTTTTAAGTACTCCTCTCCATCAACAGATATCTTTGTTTGTCGTTGTACGTTCTCATTGAAGTGCAAAGAGGCCAAAATGTGCCTATTAATATATAACGAAACACAATGACAACATGAAATTATAACTAAAATGGAAACAAAATAAAACCATGAATTCACACTGAGTTAAACTGATGAATTTTCCCGAGCAAAAACATTCATATAACAAACAGTATCAGGGCAGATGACAGTGACAAAACCTAGAGATAGAGCAACCAGACAATAGAAAACACATCTACAGTAAAAACTATGCCTCACTGGATAGCAATTTCTCTGTTACCCGGCAGATAGCATTACCCTTCCTTTGACCAGGGCTAGGGAATGCATGTGTCAATAGCAATTGTAACCATTTTGGTGTACTATACCTGCAAAAAGTCCCAAGCCAAGAAAAGCAAACCATCTTTGGATGCCAGTGGTTCAAGGTTGAGTGAAAGCCTTGAAGACAACTAGTCTGGGCATCAGCAGACAGTTTCTTGATGTCATTAACCAGACGCACATTAGTTAGGAGGCTGCTGAGTTTGTCGTAACCCTTAGTTCCTAAAAGAAGGTAAAAGATAATGCATGTTTAACCGTACAAAACTATTTGATTCAGGAAGTCCCTGTTCTTGTTGTTATTTTTTGAGTAAGGACCAAAACAATTCAATATCATTTTGAATTAATGCTATAATTCTGGATTACAATAATTTTTTGTGTACTATGGGTTTATCAATGGTAAATGCCTGGCTCCAAAACTATATATTACTACCAAACAAGACTGACTATAATTCACCTATCTTGATCCATCTTCGATTTTCAATCTGATCATCATGAGCACATTTGTTGAACAGGGAAGATTCATGATTGTTGTGTTTATTGGCCACATGCTGCATGAATGACATCCACTTTGCTGCGATCAACTCTTCAAACCCCTGCTTTGTAGATGTGGCACACCAATACAAATGGTTACGTGCACCTTTGACCCAGTCAGCAATTTTTTCACAACCTTTCTCTTTCCCCAGTTTTGTCATTGCCTTTCCAATTGAGCGTGCCACATGCCAGATGTCAAAGAAGTGGGCACAACTTGTTTGGCATTCCCGTATCCATTTGGCAATTCCCCTGTGTCTGTCAGAAATGAAAACTTTAATGGAAACGCCAGCAGTTTGAAGATAAGAAAAGCAACGTTTTGCCCCTTCAAGCTCCATGGCAGTGCTGCTACCAGTTTCGTTTGCCTGCAGAGAGATTAAAAACTGATAATAATTTGTTCATAACTAAATGATAATTTGTCGTTAGCAAATAAAAAGGGATGAAAACTGACATGTAATAGACGATATTGCCAAATAAAAGCAAGTTGGGTCACATAGGAACACTTTGAAAAGTAAGTAAGAATTAGAAAAAGTCAGAAGATGAACTACATAAAAATATCAGACACTTCAACTTGCCACCCCCCCCCCCCTCCCCCCCAAAAAATCTACAGTGTTACATTTTTACTTCCTTGACATTTGATTTTCTGGAATCCACTGTCATGGTAATGATCGGTCAATTTCATCTAAAGCAACAATATCTTTACATAGCTAGTCATTTAATTTAAATATTTAACTGTTTGGACTTGGTACCTGCAGAATTTCAAAATGCACAATTTTGAGAAGGGTGTTAGAGAACATTGAGTAGGCTCCAAATTTAGCACTGTGGCCCATTGAATCGAAACGCCCGTCTCCACTCCACACAGAATCTTTCAGTTCCTTAAGTTTAGAAATGAGGCCTGCTTGGTACTGTTCCCAATAGCTAATCACAGCTGGAAATAAAAAGCTCCTTTGATGGTAAAAGAATGTTCTCGCAGAGAAAGCTGACAAGCCCATGTGCTTGAACACCAGTAACACTTTGCTGATAGATGCTCCAGCCATCAGTATAGAAAAACTTAACAATATGTTTCCAAGGGGATGTTTTCCTCCAAGGGTCATGGGCTGGGATTTCCACACAAAGGCATCATCGCCACAATGTTGACATTGCTGACTTGCAATCACCATGGTTCCCCTCTGTTTCATGGTTACTCTTGGACCACTTGTTTTACATTTAAAGCAAAACAGAGAAAACAGTCCCAAAAGCTGGGTGAAGAACACAATAAACTTAGGCTCATCTTGTGCTGGAGTTCCCTGGTCAACCCTGAATGAAAATTTAAAGATGATAAGTTTTACTAGCTTTTCTTACCTATGTATATTTACATTCTGAAGAATGACCACAAGTTCACATTCAAAGCATGCACATAATTTACGTTATGGTATTTGCTGTTTCGTCTTCTTCTATTTCATCTTCACTTTGTGAGCTGAATGCCTCCGAACTCTCCTCCTGCTGGAGCCATTCAATGCCCTCTTCATCATCATCCTGAGGTTCACTGTCAGATGATTCGGCTTCCTCCTTTTCTTCTTTGATTTCTTCAGGGTTATCTTCTCTTGTTAGGTCCTTTGGATCATCATTCTAACAACCCAAAGATTAATTAAATAAGGGACTACAAAATTATGACTCCTTAGCACAGTCCACTACTTGAGGTAGATCCCATTTTACAACCGAAAACACATATATACATGATTTAGCAAGTGATCAGTGCAGTAAGTTGGAGGTCTCCCACCTCGTGTGTTCCCCTGACAAAAGGCTTGTTACATACATGTATTCTCCATGAACAAGAAAACAAACTTAAAGTTACATGCATGCAGTCACATCACAAGATAGTGGATTGAGCCTACCTGTTGAACCAGAAGTTGATTACATTTTTCTTTTAGTTTCTCAAGTTTCTTCTGGAGCCGGCTGTGTTTCTTCCGAAGGGACTTGAGCTTCTTTGCCCTGCCAGAACACTTTGTGCAGGGTACTTTTCTTTTATTTGAAGTCGAAGAGCTAGTCTGAAAACCAGACCCTGATGGCGTGGGTTGCGTTGAGGCTATGGAGCCTGGTCTTACAATAGATAAGCTTGAAAAAGCCGTTTCAGCTTCTCTATCTTGTGCTTCAGTAGAAACTGACACAGGAGTGACATCAACATCAAAACACATGGAACTGGAGCCAGGAGTCTCAATGCCAGCTGGGCCACCTGAACTTGTATCTGGCCTAGCATACTCAGTCATAGTTGGTTCAGTAGTGCTGGTACATGGAGTTTCAGTAATAGGGAGAATCTTTCTCCGTTTTACTGAAGTAGCACCATCACTTCCAAAAAGTGCATCTCTTTTGATCTGAAAAATTATGTTGACTAAAGACGACATTGAATCACTTAATGTGCCCTTTCAACATATCAGCCGCAAATGAAAGACAAGCATCTAGTTAATTATTGTAAAATAACTTAAAATCCGTATGATTCAGTTATACAGCATTTTGTCCAATATATCTTGTTGGCATATTGTACCATTTGGATTTTAAAAGATCGAGTGTTACTTCCGGTGCATTTGATAATTATTCATACGTATCGAAAGCTTCAAAGAGTTCCACGGCAAACATTATGCAAATAAGTGGGCCTGTTATTCTGCAGACAAGCCAAATACGGCATTCTAATCAGCAAAGAAAGCATTCATCTTTTTCACATGTTCGCATCACATAATAGTATTCCTTCCGCTATTAACCAACCGGAAGCGTCAACAGTGCGTCCAGCAAAAGGGATCGAAGTTGTTGACCCGTTCACTATTAAACCCAACAATAAAAAGAGAACCTTACAAACGAAACAAATCGCGCAGGAAAGGTCACAATTGGCTTTTCAGGAAATTAATGGATAACTTACACCGATGTGATTTCATAACAACTACAACTGTAGGCCGAGGGCCCGCATTTAGCTTAGGTATCTTATAGCATGAGATTACTGTTGTCTACTCAACATTCGGCGCTTTCACGAGGTCAAGGGAGACGTGTATGGCACAACTGTATCTTTGGAAGGAATAGATCCAAGAATCAAACGCCGTTTTTGGTTTACAGGATTTCTGCTCGCGTCGAAAGCAGCAATGCTCTTAGAATGAAAGCATGTTTCATCGAAATGCGCTGAACACAGTGCTGAAGATTTTGTCGAGACGAAATCTTTCCTGTGAATTCGGACAAACCGAGCCCACTTCTGCCATAAAGTTTCGTCCTTCGGAAAATAATGCATAGTAATTCCCGGCGTGCCGGTCTTGTTAGCGCAATTTACAGCGCCGGGGCCGCCAGCAGCACAATACGTTTTACCAGGACGTCTTTTTTTAGTCTCTGCCATGATACTTCCACCACCGATCGTGTCTTCTGCGCGACTAATGACGTCACATCCTTGTAATGCGATCGTTTTGGCCGAGCGGAAAATTGAGACACTATCCGAGCGCCAAATTCGAACTTCGCGCCCTTGAAAAAAAAACCTTAAAGAAGGTTGTATTCACCGAAAATTACATTTTTGTACTAAGAAACTGCTAAAGTATCATATCCAGTAAAAAAATTTTTTACTTCATCTGCACTTTAATTTGAAAAATAGCAGCTAGTTCTCTTTTTTGCAGTTTCTTGAGGTCCCTCAGGGTGTAACTTTCACTGTTCTGGTGACAGCTGTTCCTTGCAATTGAATCACTGTTGCCCTCAGGTTGTCGAGATTCCTGTACATCTACTTGCTGTGTGGAAGGAGTTTGTGATACTTCTGCAGTAAAATTTCTAACAGCATTCTTATCCACAAGACTCTTTCCCTGTTCCCAATAGGAGATGTCCTTTTTTTGGTACATTCAATGTTCACGGGCACATCCCTCATGCTCCAAGACTTCTATCCTTTTTTCTACTAGCAACATTTGTCGACAACTATCCCATCAATTACGTTTTCTTTGAAAGTATTTTCGCATGTCGTCATTTTTAATTTTCAACACCTGCAAAATGACAAGGAAAAAAGAGGACAAAATATTAATTACCAGTGGATTAAAAGTGTGGCACTTACATTGTAATGTCCATGAAACCTGCAATCCTTGAATACAGGTATTTTTGCATGATGTACGTAGTACCGTATTTACCCATGCGCACATACGCACCCCAATTTTGGACTGCATTTTGATAACAAAAAAGTTAGAGTAAAAAGCAGAGAAATTGTTGATGCCAAACTAGTGTGAAAAAAATTTATTTCCTGGATAAGAAAATTTGTTCCGCTACATACAACCGTAAAGTAAATAAGCCTATGTAAAGTGTTTAAAAACTGAAACCTTTATACAAACTTTAACTCTTAGTCACAATCAAACAGCACTTCTCTCGCACAAGATTTGTCATCGACAAGTTCATCTTGTTGTCCGTCCACAAGATCGTCTTGTGTGTTATCAATGTTTTTTTACTACTCCATATTTGACAAAATACGACTCAATCATCTCTTCAGGCAGAACTGAGGTCAATCCGCCAAGAATTACTGCTAAATTGGTGTTTTCTCTGTAAATGCTGCTTTCATGCTTTCAGTCACACGAGCTTCAAAAGCATAAACAAGCAGGCTTCTTCGTCTCCCCAGTCCCAACACGTGGAGCACGCCAAACTCTTCATTCCTTCGGCATCCAGTTGGCCTTTCTCTTGGGCGTCGCTTGTTTTCAACTTTAGGCACCGTTTTCCTCTTGAAAATCACCATTGGTCTTAATTTTGATCCATCACCAGCACGCGCCAACAAAACAGTTGCGTGGCATTAATTTTCTTCTCTGCGAAGTAATGTTGATCATTCGGTTCGGCGGCATATCAAAGATCAGTTGCGTTTTGTCCATATTTCCAGTAACATGTAGTGGGTAGTTGTGTTCTTTGCAGAGTCTGTTTGTTGCAGATTGTGTCTGACCTCATCAGTATCAATGCTTTTTGCAAGTGCCCTCAACGAGATGGTTATTCTGGCTTTGCCAAGTTCAATTCTAACATAATGTCTCAGTTGGATTATGCACAATTTTATCACTGGGTAAGGGATAAGTTGAAAGTATGGAAGGAAATCTATAGTCAAGGGCAGTAAACCCTAGCTTAGAAATTGCCAGTTAAATCAGTGAGCACATTCATGCAAATTCCTTTATAAGCTAAAAGTCACTTTGTTAAGAAATCCTGAATCAGCACAAATGTGCTGTCCGATACGAGAAACATTAGAATGGTAGGAATATCCCAAAATGTAAATATGGTCTTTACTGGGATTTCTGTGTGAAAACCCCCCCCCCCCCCCCCCCCCCCGAAAAAAAAACCTATCACTGACAGGATAGATTGCAATGCCAGCTAGATGAAATTGAGCATGCTTATAAGACATGCCCACAGTTTTTATTTAGTTAATCTAAATAATGATGTAAAATGACGAGGAATAATATATAACTGAATTAAATGTTGTACATAGAAAAGCAGCAAATTGAATAATGGTAAGAACAAGTGAAAATGAATTGGCACAGGCATCCTGTGTTGGTGCAAATAAGTAATCACCTACAAAATTAAGTTTTTCAAAATAACTTGACTGAATGCAAATAAAAGCTAAATAAAATAAGATTTAGACTGCACTCCATCTCTGGTTTGTGAACCGCTGTCTGTTATTATGTACATGTATTGGTTGAGAACATAGGTACTATCAGGGCTGTCACTATGTGGTCTATGTCTAAAAACTGCAAGCAGTTTTTATTGGCCAGTGGGC
>NC_090889.1:4311618-4336618 GCF_036669925.1 Montipora capricornis | reverse complement strand
GTTAAAAGTACCTCGTTATTTTAATCAAACAACTCTTCGCTAGAAATCACCTCGTTCTCATCAGGTGCGTCCCACACAACAAACGTTCCTAACTCGGGAGTATTCATATTAGTAATGTCATTGCCCTCTAATTTGAGGATGTTTCCTTTCACCAAAGCTGGCAACATACCAAGCAGTTTTAAAGTTTTAAACTTCTCGTTCTGCCATTATCATACCCACCTTCAATTCATCATCAATGTTCTGTGGCCAGTTCGGTAACTCCATGTCTTGAGCCTTTTTTCTTACTTCCAGTTTCAGTTATTCTATTTCTGCACTCTGCTTTCGAGATCTAACATGTCCAGCATAGACAAATTTGGCTTTCCTCAACAGAAACACGGCAGCTTTCCAAGTAATTCCTCGCAAATGTCCATGGATGAAAGACGTGGTTCGGAAAGTGTAACGAAAACATCTTCATTGATAGAATAAGGCTATGTCCTGCTAGGATGGTATCATCACAAGTTTGCTGGGAAATGAAGTGATTATTAATATCGTACCCTGAAATTTTTATCCACACTTTCCAATACCTTAGGAATGTCAATGGTGCCCATGCAAGCTTTGCACATTGTTGCACCGTTAATTCTCTTTCGGTATACGCCTGTAGCAAATGGTGCCCCATTTTCAAGTATGCTCTTGTTGCAAGAGTTTCCTTGTCACTCCACTCTTTTATGCACACTCTAACTTCTTTTTGTAAAATTCTTATTGCTGCATTGACGTTTTGTCTGTCTTTCACGAGGACATCAGTAGTTGTATCGGATCATTCAGACCCAAAAACCTCGATTCCATGTGCATATATTATAACAGGGCGTGCATAAATTAGGGGCATGTTGGGGCATGACGCAATGTGTCGGTTTTAACCCTGACACGTGAAAGAAGGGGGCGTGCATAATTTAGGGGGCAAGTTGGGGCATGACGCAATGTCGGTTGTAACCTAACCCTAACACGTGAAACAACACGTGAGTAGCGCCACTTGAAACAAAACATGTGCGTAACCCTAAAATAATGTTTTGTAAGGTGCGCATAAAATAGTACTGTGTGTATATCATTTTTATCGGTATGTGACTAGCCTGGTTTGGGGAGAGAGAGAGAGAGAGCTCTGACCTGCTCTGGAGTTGAACTGTGAATAAGAGATCGCAGCAAAGCAAACACAAGACTAAGGAAAACAAACCAATCACTTCACAACGAATATTTATAATTACAAATCGAGAAAAATGATCTCTTCTTTTAAAAGAGTGAACCATTAACATTATCGCGGATGCAATAAACTACAACTTGAAAAAACCTCTTCGTATACTACAAAGATTTACTTGCGGTTCGTTTCACTTACATAAAAATCTACTGGAAAAAAGTCATTTGCATTGTCAACTTCACGCCTTAAAGAAGCGGCGAACTTGTCCAATTCCTGAAACGGATCTATGGTACATGAAGCGATGACTTCTCTTATTATGTTATCAATCATTTTTGATCGTTCTCTTGATTCCCTCTCACAGGATTCTGCTTTTGAGCGATTCACACGTATTTGAGCCAAACGTTCTTGCGCTGCGTTGAAGAGGTAGGATCTCACTCTTTCCTGTTCTCTAATTGTGTCCTTTCGTCCCTCAGTCACCAGTCTGCCATAAAAAGAAAATCAATCAACAAAGAAACATGAAAATTAAACCCTTTAACACCACCATACATGTTTGTAAGAGTCTCTCAGATAAATCATTTTGCGAATCCGTATCAAAGAAGTCAGAAGAATGAAAACGTTTTTTATCGTCATCGAAATAAACCCTTAACATTACCAACTTAGTTTAAAATTTGTTTGTAAGATCATAGCGCAATGTACGAAAACAAGACCTACCTTTCTGCAAAAACATGTTTGCTGATCTTGCGTGGCTGGAATTCTTTCGTGCAATAACTTCTTTTCTGGTTCATAGCTTCAATCTGTTTGCTGTCTTGAGATGTTTGCAAGGCGCAACAGTTCTACTCTGTTCGTTCCTTGAAATAAATGATTGCGTTCACGCGCTCTTGATCACCAACTCGTAACGTTTGGAAAAAATGCAAGTCGTGTATTGTTTCATGGGCTCTCTGAATTTACTAATTGTACCGGGACAAAATCCGCGAAAATTGTGTTATTGTGAATACAACCTGCACTTCATTGTTGTATAAACTAATTGCCTTTCCTTTGTTTTTACCGCAGTACCGCCTTTTGAAAGTAAAGACAGATGTAGAATATCGGTTGAAAGTCGTTTAGCATTTCCAATACAATGTTGTTTTTGTATGAAGTACGAACAAGACAGGGCATGTTTGAAACGTTACGGGCGCTTTTGGATTATATGAAACCAATTACTTCTTACCTAATTTTAAGACCAAACGTGTGGTTGATAGCAAATCTGGACAAATTGAAGACTCTTCAAAGCCTGCTAATGTTTCACATCTTTTAGAAAAAAGGCTCTCTTGTACCTATGCAGACGTTTCGAACTGGAAAAAACCGCATTTCAAACGCTTCTTTTTCCTTGCCTCCGCTTTGATCGCAATTAAGAAAATAGTGTTATTGTGAATGAGATGAGCTTTGGTTGAAAAGGCGCTGTTTTGCGCTATTGTTCCTTCAGAGAGGCGTAACGTCCTAAAGGGAAGGATTGCCGCTTTTATTTACATCGAAACCTCTAAGGGGTTGTAGAGAGCATTTTTTATGTCTGCAAAGGGTTTTTTTAAAGGGATTTTTTATGCCGCAAAAAGTAGATCAGCCCTAATGTCTCACATCTTTTAGAAAAAAGGCTCTCTTGTACCTATGCAGACATTTCGAACAGGAAAAACCGCATTTCAAACGCTTCTTTTTCCTTGCCTCTGCTTTGATCGCAATTAAGAAAATAGTGTTATTGTGAATGAGATGAGATTTGGTTGAAAAGGCGCTGTTTTGCGCTATTGCTCCTTTAGAGAGGCGTAACGTCCTAAAAGCAGGATTGCCGCTTTTATTTACCTCGAAACCTCTAAGGAGTTGTAGAGAGCATTTTTTATGTCGGCAAAGGGTTTGTTTAAAGGGATTTTTTATGCCGCAAAGGTAGATCGGTTAAATCGTGTTTTTAATTTTCCAACATACCCGGTATCTCATGTGCTATTATAAATAGTCTTGGAAAAAACTGATCATCATGTTCCAAAACCATGATGAAAGTGATCGATACAGAAACGCTTATCTTGTCGGAGAAGGCTGTGAACCACATCATAGAGAGACATATCAAAAAGGCTGTGAGAGCCTCACAGTTTTATGATAATGTGGATGTGTCCCGTTTAATTCTTGATACCATCACAGAACTGGAGAGAAGGAAGTGGGAAGAGAACAGCAGATTGTACTATCCGCCTAAAGAGGAGCAAACTGTGCCTTATGTTTATATATTGCCCAAAAATGGTAGCGTCTTTAAAGTTCGATACATAAATATAGGGTACAGTATTGGAAAATCTTTAGGCGGATGTGGTACCGATCAACTGGAAATCATCATGGTGAAAACATCTGGGCGTTGCGACATCATCACTGCGTATCCTTGCTCTTGAAGCAGAAACCTTTTTTAAAAACGGCTCCTTTAGGAGCCAACAATTCTATAAAAGTCAATAATCAATGGGTTTCAAGCAAACTTATGGCTTTGCTAATATTGGTTCGTTGTTTTGTATCTCTTAATCTTTACGGATAATTGGACAATACCATCAAAGATTTTTCTTATCCTTACAGGATAATCTCTGTGGGAAGTAAAAAACATTAAAAGCATGTTGTGTAGTAATCTTTTCTAGTAATTCCACCAATGAAATATAGTGGTATAATCCAGAACCATATAAAAGCGAAAGACGGTCCCACACAAACCACTTCTATTTCCAACTCATTGAGTGAAAGCAGAAAAAGATAAGCGAGGACATACAAAAATGGAGAATATGCCATGGATTGAAGAATTGACGGACAGCGCCCTGAATCAAGTTTATGACAAATTCGAAGATGATTTGGTGCTCATGCAAGTGCTGGAACAATTTGAAGAAGGTAACTGAAATGCGTAAAAAAAAACATGATTTGCATTGCTTTCTTGAAGCGTGATATTTTACATTCCTTGAAGATGAGAGTATAGGTTAATCGTTGCGCAGAGATTTTGGATTTGTGATAATGCAAACTATTACATGGGAAAAAAAAAGTCGTAATTGTTGTTTACATTTGTCATGTTTCTCTGCTTGAAAATCATGATCTGCGATGCTGTATTGAGAAGCGTGATATTTTACAAACTAGTACTTTCCGTGAAATGAGAATATATATATATATATATATATATATATATATATATATATATGTATATATATTCATCGTGATGCAGAGAACTCGGATTTGTTACGCAAATATTAGAACTGATTTTGTCACAATTGTCATGTTTTTTTCTCTAGTGTTGTAATGCTTACATCGCAGGGAACTGGGATGTCGATGGTTCGAGATTTAATCGCAACAATTTTTCAATTAGTTATTTTTCCTAGTTTTTTCCTAATAACTTTTTTTTTTTTTGGCTTAGTTACAACTGTTAATGATCTTGTTTTTAAAACAAAACGGTCAAGATGCGGTTGAGTTGTTGCGTGAAATGGCAGAAAAAGGATCATTCTCAGCAGCCGGGAACAGAACCTTATATACAAACAGTAACAGAATTTAACATAAAACACCTTATATATTCCACTGCAACAAAATTACCCTAGTTTAGTTGTTGTGTAACTGAATGACGAAATTGAACTAAACTAGCTCATCACTAAAAGTCCTTCTTAAGAACGCCCAATTTTAAAAGGATTATGCAAAAAGCTTTGTCAACTGGGTTTTTCTTTAGTGTATCACGTATGGCTTTTGTAAGATACTGACTGAACGCGTAATAACGTTTACGGAAGCATTTTATGAGAGTCCTTATAGGAGGTTTGCGAAAGAGTGCTTACAGGAAGATAAGAAAGAAACAGAAACCTTGTGTAAGCTCGTGTAAGATACGTGCAGAAGGCTTGTTTAAGACTCCTTACACAAGGTTTGTGTAAGAGTCATTATACAAACATGGTCTAAGAGTCCTTACAGAAGGCTTGTGTAAGATACTTACAGAAGGCTTGTTTAAGATACTTACAGAAGCCTTGTGTAAGAGTCTGTATACAAGAATGGTCTAAGAGTTCTTACACAAGGCTTGTGTAAGAGTCTTACGCAAGGCTTGTGTAAGATACTTACAGAAGGCTTGTTTAAGATACTTACAGAAGGCTTGTGTAACACTCTTACAGAAGCCTTGTGTAAGAGTCCGTATACAAGCATGTTCTAAGAGTCCTTACACAAGGCTTGTGTAAGATACTTACAGAAGGCTTGTGTAAGAGTCTTACACAAGGCTTGTGTAAGATACTTACAGAAGGCTTGTTTAAGATACTTACAGAAGGCTTGTGTAAGACTCTTACAGAAGCCTTGTGTAAGAGTCCTTATGGCTTGTATGAGAGTCTTTACACAAGCCTTGTGTAAGATAATTACGGAAGGTTTGTGTAAGAGTCCGCACACAAGCCTTGTGTAAGATACTTACAGGAGGCTTTTGTAAGAGTCCTTACACAAGGCTTGTGTAAGATACTTACGGAATGCTTGTGTAAGAGTCTTACACAAGGCTTGTGTAAGATACTTGCAGAAGGCTTGTTTAAGATACTTACACAAGGGTTGTGTAAGACTCTTACAGAAGCCTTGTGTGAGATACTTACAGAAGCCTTATGTAAGAGTCCATACACAAGCCTTGTGTGAGATACTTACGGAAGGCCCTTGTAAGAGTCTTACAGAAGTCTTGTGTAAGATACTCACGGAAGGCTTGCGTAAGAGTCTTTAAACAAGGCTTGAGTAAGAGTCCGTACAGAGGCCTTGTGTAAGATACTTACAGGAGGCGTAAGAGTCCTTACACAAGGCTTGTGTAAGATACTTACGGAAGGCTTGTGCAAGAGTCCGTACAGAAGCCTTGTGTGAGGACTCTTATGCAAGCCTTGTGTAAGAAATCAAAAGGCTTGTTTTTCAGAAGGCTTGTGTAAGATACTTAAAAAGGGTTGTTTTTCAGAAGGCATGTGTAACAGATACTTAAACAAGGGTTGTGTATTGCGCAAAGAGGCTTTCACTTAGGGTCTTTTCTAAATGCTTGTGTTAGAGTCGTTACACTATGTACAAACGCCTTTGGTATCTATCTTTAAGACCATCCCGTTGTTATACGCCATTAGAGTAATCGACATCGCTTGTTCTATGCGATTGTAGTGATTACTGCCACTTGCAGAGTAAGAAGTTGTTGGTGATGTTTTGTAAACGATGATTCTTCACTCCGTCTGCAATTCTTCCTTTTCGTCTTTCAGAACATCTCAACATGTTGATGATTTAGTCGTTTATAATCCTCCCATGTTACCCACAACATCAATAATATGTTTATTTTAGTTCAAATATGAGACTTTATTTTCAAAACTTCAACAAACAACAAATAACAGTAAGTGTTAATGATCGGTGAAGGATTTTGCCCAGGCTATGTGCATGTTTTTTTACCCGAATTATAATCATAATTAAAACACAATCATCTGTTTATATACACGTTGTATCATTTAAAAATGGAATTGTACATAAATTAACATCTAAGTTGTCCTTGTCAGTGTTACCTGTTGAAATAACAAAGGTAGGAAATGAGTCATACAGTTGAAATGATCAACTCTTTTGTCCCTCTGCTTGCGTGATACAAAAAAAAGAACACTTATAGTATAGGAATTGAAAGCAGTTAATTTGCTTTATGCTATGCGTTTCACCGCTGTTACGGCTCTTCTGGCATTCTTAAATGACGTGTTGTCCTTTAAAGATAATTACATAACAATATAAGCGCGAGCAATTTGCGTAATTACAAATCATTTATATTTCACCAAAAGAAATAGCTTATTTGGTAATGTTTTTGTGTGGCTTACAAGAAGTGCGTACCCACATTATGTCACTATCGGGTTTATTTACTTGTCCACAAGAGTCGAGCGTTTGCCACGTCTTCTGGTAAGCCAGGCGTGTACGCATTGCAGAAATGTTTGTGTTAAAGTGAGGAAATGAGCACTTATAGAATGGAAAAATAATAAAATTTGGTGTTAGACCCACAGAATATTTATTAATATGTGCAATAACTCTCACCATTGGTGTGCGCAGGCCTCTGATTTGTTGTTTGTGAACCGTCAGTCTTTACAAAATAGAAAACATTATCTGGTTATCGAGTATTAGAAACACGAGTGTGGGTTTGAGATAATGAGAAATTTTTCGAGTTCTCCCGAACTTTCACGAGTGTTTCTACAACTCGGTAGAAACACGAAGAAAATGTTTTCTACTTCTTTTAGAAAATAGCTCAAGGAAAATAACGAAAAACGAAGAAAACTTGATAGTTTTATTTATCATCAAAACATCGATTCTACACCAATCAATAGAACACACGTGAATGCCGTTACACAACAACTTCTTTGTGTTTCTATAGAGTTATAGAAACACGATTATTAACCAATCACATATTAAGAGGTGCAGCTTCGGATTTCTGCAAGCCGTGAAAAAATACATTTAAGGGAGCATTACCGTTCCACTGTCATTGGCGTCTTCATCATCATCATCATCATCTTTTCTTTTGCGAATTTTAGGCTCCCTTGGCCCTTCCTGTGAACATAAAAAAGGATTTTAGAGGATAACCACAATGTCACTTAATTAACTGACGACTTAAGAATGCGAAGTTAACGCCCACACTAATATTACCTTTTGTTCAAAATTTTCCAGCCGCCTTTTTCGTACCTAATAAAATATAATTATATATTTTCATATACACCCACAGAGTCAGTATACCGAGTTTTTAACACATGTGCCATGTTTTGGTCGTCACTTAAAGGGATACATGACAAACTATAAGCTAAATGTAAAAGGAAATTAAATTTTGCTTGGTCGATTTATGAAGGCAACTTTATATGTGGTGTCAAAAAACAAAAAACGCAGGCACAACTCATGTTTCCCGAGGCAGTGTAATCGTACTGATGCCTTTGCAGGGCAAGATCTTGTGCTCATTTTACACGCACATAACAGTGAATAAAACACATGTAGTCCCACATTAGCTTATCATGTACGTTTACCTCCTCCGGGTCAACGACGGTGTCGTCGAGAGACTCCTCTTTATCATCCTCATCATTTTCTTTCTCTTCTTCGCCACTTGCGACTGCAGGAAACTCCTGGGAAAAAAAGGTTTTTGATATTGATGTAAGTTATAACTATTTTTGAACTCAGTACATTGCTGATGGGGTAAAATCCGTAAATCACTGTTTGTCACCATTTGGTCAAATTTAAACTGGTTCTTATTATCGTAACAGGTTTAATTTTAATTGCGATTTTTTGTCGAGTTTCCATAAAAGTCATCTAGAACACAAGTTTGCCCAGTACTATTAGTGAAGGTATTCTCCCAAGACCCTATTCACGTCAGATTCTCTCCTCCTGACACAAACAATAGAGTTTCCCATTTAAAACTGGAACAAGGAACTCAAGGCACTCACTAACATTTACTTGTCAGCAATTAGCGCTGCAGTGGTACTCCAACTCACCGACGCTCTTAACTCCATGTCTTGGCGCTCTCTTAACTCCCTGGATTCAACTACCACCTCCCTGAAACCATTTTAATAGACATAAATATATATATTTATTATTCCACTATCACTCCATTTTACCACATTGGGTCAAGAGAACGCGCACAATATGAGACTGAACAGAGCAAATTCGGACGGAACGGCAGTTTTTCAATGAAAAAAATTGTTTTCATCGAGATACAAAGCCTGAGAATTTAGCTTGTCATCCCTTGTCACTCGTCATTTCGTTTATACAATCAAATAAAGTACATTTGGCTGGCTTTCTGTCCTGTATACATCGTTAGCAAGGGACCTGAAGGACGGATGATGCATTTTTTAGAAACACCCTTAGTCTTACAGATAAAAGTGAATCAAAATAAAAGTACTACGGAACTCGCAAAATATCCGCACTTATTATATGTTAACCATCGAATAAGATGTCTATATTTGCTAGACGCAGGAAAATGTTAACGTTGTGATTGTCCCATCAAATCTTGAGCCGGATAAGAGACATTCTCATTACGTTAAAAATTATGCCATTTTGATTGAAATTGAAGAACAATATTCCGAGTGGTAAGTTGACGTTAAAAAATGGAATATTAATAAAGCCATCCATAAACTTTTCCTTATATAGGAAAATTTGGGGTGGGATTCACCACCAGAGAAACTACCAATACAGTATGACATGTACCTCTGGGAGCGTACGGCCTGGGCAGCCACGACTGCCTCTCCTACTGCCCTCCTCACATTCACGGTGAAATCATCTCCTTGGGGAAAAATTTGATTGTTTATATTAGAAGAGGCAACGTGGTCGAGCATTCAGCGGTTCCTAGTTCAAGTTCCGCTTTTAAATCATCTTGATTTGCTCTTGCTCGTCCCGAGTTCAAATCCACGGTCACTCTCGTGAATAGCCAACTGGTTGCCTCCTGCCAGTGGGGGGTTTAAGTGCACTTTTCACTTAGTATAAACAAGCCTTTACAACTATAAACCTGTTATTGTTCATGTAACATACCGTCGTCAATGGAAATTACCTCCATGCGTGAAAGCCATCGGACCAAATAGTGTACTTTATTCATTTTCCTTTTTAAATTTGGACCCAAGTTGGTCAACGATAATCACCACAATGACAATAACAAGTTCATTGATAATTACAACAACAAGAAATAATTTCAATAACGAGTCGTGGGCTTCCTTTTGGAGCTTGCTCACAGATATGGCACTGGTTAGATTTAGTCCTCTTTACTTTTTTTCATCTGTACCCTTACACCAAGTGTACACACGTACCAGAAATGATGTCCCCAACTACCATGTTGGCCGATGACATTGTGGGCTGGTACACCCGAATCTCCACATCTGCCGTGATCTCTCTCTGCCGCGCATTAATTCCACATACTAGAAGGAAAAAAGGAAAAGCAAATGAGTAAAGAATGGTACAAATGTTTGGCAGAGACTAGCAGGCAGGGATGATGTAGGAAAACATCCACGGCCCA
The DNA here is from genome assembly GCF_036669925.1 of Montipora capricornis. Taxonomy (NCBI): domain Eukaryota; kingdom Metazoa; phylum Cnidaria; class Anthozoa; order Scleractinia; family Acroporidae; genus Montipora; species Montipora capricornis. The sequence goes on along the minus strand of NC_090889.1, from coordinate 4,326,503 downwards.
GTTTTTCAAAACCTGATTAAGCTACCCTGGGTTAGAGTGAACTTGGATTCCAGTTTATTTATCAATTCACAAAGATTTTCCCGAAAGATTTTTGCTTGTCGCTTGTGACTTACACTTTTCTTTTGCTGTAGCCTAAACCCACTTTTTGAAAGCGTATTCAGAGGGCGAAATGAAAACGTTGCTTTCTTTTTAATTGAGGGTTAGCGTTGTACCATTGTTGTACCATTTATAATTATATAGTTCTTGTGCCTTGTTCCAAAATGGCTCTTGATTGCAATTGGAATTGTAACAGACGCGTACATATCTCATAGCACCTTCATTATCGAATTGTGAGCCTATGAGTGCCACATGTATGTGGCACTGGCTCAAAACGTCAGTACATTCCGACATCAGTTGTCTGTCGATAAAAGATGTACAAAGAAGTTAATAAGTTCTTGTTGAATGTACCAAGTCACGCAGTTACGTTCTCACGTTTAAATTACACGAACTCAACAGCCTCATATAGGCAGTAAATTTTGGCATAAGAATTATGAACAAAGTGAGCAGGGAAAGAAAGATTATATTTATTATACTAGTGGGTAGGGAAGTCACAATCGGGGACTGGGTTTTCTTGTTGTTGCCTTTGGAACAAAACAATTATCAGCTGAATTGAGTTATTAAAAACAATTAATATATTATCTCTTCTCGTTAACGTCTACCAGCTCTTCCATTTAGTCACATTGCATGGAATTGGCAAGTGCCAGGGCTGTTATCATTCATTTATCGATAACTAAACGGCTACTTGCCTTTCCAGGTTATGGCAATAATTTGTTCAGGCCAAAAATTAAGGATCTTTCAGTGCTCATTGAAAGCTAGCTATTTGCTGTATGTGTGTTGTTTGTATTTGTCCTTGTTCTTTCTCCATTTGCCCCCGACTGATGGCCCTTCTCACATTGCAAGAAAGGAGCAAGAAACAACAGAAAGTTCTGTTTTCAGAATATAATTATGATTATGTGAAAAGAAGAACAAAAAAAATAACCTGGAAATTCCTTTTCTTTTAATTTTTCCCTTACCTTCTTTTGCAACTTACTTGGAGTTTCTTTAAAGCCCCTAAATATATATTTAATCGTAAGTTTAAGGACAAGGATCCTAAAGTTCTGCGAAGAAGCCAAAACCTTCACACAATTCAAAGTTAACAGACTGCAGTAGTTGCTTAAATATATCTCAATGCCGTAACTGTTCATCAGTAGGATGTCTAAAATGAATGCAATTCCACAAGTGATTTTGACTGTATTAAATCCTACACAAATAATTATTGCAGAACATTTTAGGAGTACCCACCCACGATGTGAGCATGTAGTTATGGACAACACAGATAAGTTAACTCCTTTACACAGTACAAAAATTTTCTAATTATTTACAATAAGCTTTTCTATACCCACCTTAGAATTTCGGCTGCCCCTTTGGTTGGTCTGTATCTTAAGATACAGACTGGTGTTCAGTCATAATGGCTCTGTAATCGAACCTGTGAAATAGTGTACGGAATGATGACTTGTTACAGACTCTTGAAAAAGGTGATTACTACTTAGAACTATTACAAAACATATCCCTGTGTATGCACCACCAAACACATACCTGTGAAGGTGCCAAACATAAAGGTAAAATTCTCTGTGACACTTCATTTAAAGGGAGAAGCTCCTCCATTATCCTCCAGTCAAATGAAGAACCATATGAGAATGCATCTATGTACAAGAACAAGCTCACATGATTGAGTAATAATACTTGGACAAGTAATTTACTATTAAGACAAAAATTATTTTTATCATGATCAGTTATATAACATGGCTGTACTGAGTGCAACCAGTTGACTTAGAAGCGCAAGTATTGTAGTGATGACATGTGTAACTGCCACTGTACCAAAAATAAAATATTGACAATAATAATTACATATAATAGTGATAATGACATGTATGTTTCTCCTCATAACATGTTAACAACATTCGTCGCAAAAAAAGGAGGTTAGGTGCCCAAGAAAAACAAACCCAACGCTTGCCTAACAGCCCCAGCCCCCAGGATGTACAGCCACCCAAATGGCGGGCACTGCCTGCATCCCACCCACAAGCCCCCCAGGGAGCCATTGTTGAAAATTATGTGAAGATCAAAGGCTTGCACAAAATTGGCGAAAAATAAAAATTCTATACGGTTGAAAAAAACGTACCAAATTCTGCCCTGTAGAGATTATTTGTTTCCTCAATTATCTCTCCGACTTTTCAATGAATAAAGAAAAAAAAAAAAGAATTACTTAGTATCTCAGTAACACATACAATCTAAAGGTAATTTTGAATATTTATCTTTGTAACTTGTATGTAAGTAATAAGACTATTTAAGGTAAGAAAACACATATACCTTGTCAGGACTTTGAGATCATTGTTGAAATGGATATAGTTTAAATGTCAAGAAAACTATTCAACTGCCATCAAGGGAGGTCTCATTGGTACATTAAAAAATGTCAAAATTTTTTGAACCGTGTAGTATACATGTACATGTGAATGTGCATGTTATTTGAAATCAATAAACGATTTGTGGTTAGCTTCATATACATGCACATGTACCAGCCCAGATCTGACTCAGCAGCTTCGATTCATAACTCAATGATTAATTGGCTTTCACCCAGTTCTCATACTGTATATACAAAATGTATCAAAGGCTTAATTACCTTGTACAGCATCTCTCTCCCAAGATGCTTGCTCATTGCATGGATAGCCCAGTATGGATGTTTTTACAATGCCATCTGGGCAGTACGAAAAATTATTTTCAGACAATGTTTAGTTTACAGTTATGTACAAACAAACACACAGGCACTGTTAAATATCCCTGACAAATGTCTCTAACATAATAAAGAACGGTATTTTGACAGAATCGAAAAGGATCATACATGTAGAAATGTAATAAACAATGTTATTATTCAACGTCTTCAACCTTGACGTTAACAGTCTCTAAATGGAAAGAAATCACAAGTGGAAACAAACTTTCTTTAATTGTTCCCCTCTTGGTGTCAGAATAGTACAAAAACAAAGATTTCAGTGAACTGCATACAGGGCTAAAGCATTAATCGAGAGGCATTTGCCTAAATGGAAAAAAAACAGGGTGGTGTAAAATGCAGACTGAGTGCAGACTATCGTTTTAGGTTAGAAAACAATGAGTATTGCCCTGCCTTTTACATCGACAGATTGTTTTTCTCAGCTCAATGTGGCAATTGTTTTTCTGCTCAAGAAAAAATTAGACAGTTCTCGTGGTAGTATATACGTATACATGTAAGTACAAACAAATCACTGAAACTGGGCAAATAAAATCATAATTGGAATGTTCTCTAAATTAGCATAATATGACTCACTACTTCATGTGACACTACCTACCATACATGGTACATGTGATGCCATCAGCCATTGTGTTGGAACCTTTATATCAACCGAAAACAGGCAAATTAAATTAATGTACAGTAAATTCTTATATTATTATTATTTTTATTGACTCAGATGTATTTTCGTTTTTAGAATAATGATTATTGTGAAGCACCATTAAGCTTACGGAAATGGCGCTATATAAATTCTTGTATTATTATTATTATTATTATTATTATTATTATTATTATCCAGTTCAAATTTGAATTATTTACACAACCAGTGCAAGCTGTTTTCAACTAAAATAAAGTTACAGTTATCTGTACTTGGCAACTGTCAGACAATAAGGTTAAATCAAGTTTAAAACACAAACTAGTGGATCAAGTAATTTATTATATTGATTTAACTGTTTTACAATATGGAACATTCTTTTATGCTAACACTGAAATTGGATAACTAAAACCTAAGAGTGGTCATACACTGAAATCAAATTCTCAAAAAAAAAAACCATCAAAATCCATTGATTTCATATACCGGTATATAGCAGGGTTCATTATAGCTGGGTTCGTTTCCACATACCTTACTGTAATTATGCCAGGCTTAGAGCTGTTTTTTAGAACGACAGAGTCTTCATTATAACAGGATTCAGTATAGCAGGCCTACCTGTACCTGGCAAACGCTGATTGGATCTTTCAGGTGTTGAGTGATATAGGGGTGGCAACGCACTATCCTCATCACTGCTGTCAACTAAAATGGGTAATAAAAAAAGTATCGTTGACTACTGTAATTTTTGTTTGACAATGAATATTTTTTTCCAGTTGCACATGAGAGATATCGGTATGCTTTTTAAATTTGTCAGCTTCATGCCTTAACAACCCTACCCTAATAAGCACATTGATTTGGTTTTATGTTAACAAACAATGCCCTGTGGATGATACAGTATAATGAAACAAATCATGTATATAAATAACACTATATTGATTAAATTTACTACGCACCTGTGTGAACAATCCCTGTACTTCTTGAAGTTCCTGGGGTAATCAATAAGATGAGAATGTCTTACTAACAGTAACATATCTATATGCACACAATGATGGACAGCTACTGTGAAATAGGCATAAATTACATGTACAGTACTGTATACCCAGAGCTTACTGTTGTATGCACTCAGATCCCTCTCATCTCAATATGTATTCAAAGTGGTACACAGTACACAGTGTCCCAAAAGTTTGTTCCTCTAATTTCATGGGATAAAACTTTTGATCAAAACTCGTGCTAATATGAAAAAGAATGTTTCCTTATTTGAAATAACCGGGACATCAGCTTAAGCATAAGAGAAAGCCTTATGTCAGGGTTGTCCTCACTTGGGCTGCATATAACAAGAGCTTATTTGTAGTACTTATGCTTGTGTCAATAGCGGGGAAAGGGCTTTACAGAGTGTTACAAGAGAGCTCTATTGTTTATTAGACTCATGTATCTTGAATGTCAATTAATTTATTGTCTGATATACATGTAGGTAATTTATCACATGTACTTAATCTCACCAGATGTCCCTGGGATTGCCAAAGCTTCATAATCCACTCTTTCATTATCTGAATAAAAGTACATTATCATTACTCTGATCTTAGTTTCTAACCAGAACATCACCATAGTAAAGCTCAACTGGTTGCAAGCCAGTCATACAGAGTACCTATGTAGGTCTAGGGAATTTTAGAGCAGAACTTCCACCATCACTCCTGCTTAATTAGATCATCTTATTCATTGCCCCAACAGGGATGGGCAAGATCCTAAGTATATACTCAGGTGCCATTTCATACAGTTGAATTATACAGTCAGAATGTCAGCAAAAGTATTTATTTGCTCGAACAGGGGCTGCCTGGATTCATCTCACAGGGCAAAGGAATGGCAGGACTGTTAACTCTGTCATCTTCAAATATTGAGGAAATGGACCATGACGTCATTTTTGCAAAAAGATACTAATTGATTCTCAGCAGCATGAATTAATTTGCGAATTGCACAAACTGTGTGAAAGAGATGTTGAACATTGGCATTTTAACATTGTGACCTGATTGGTGTACAGCCCATCAGTGACATTACTGCTTATTATTAAAATGACATATTGCAGTGTAGGAGGAAATGTTCGATGCTAACATTATAATACAAATATAGGGGGAATTGTGGAGGATGACGATTATGACCTTTTTTCTAGTAAAAAGCAAAGCTCCATTCATTGTACTCACTCTCTGTACTCCCCGGTTCTGATGGTGCATTATCTGCATCCCCTGTAGCAGTCACATCCACCTCTGAAATGGGTTTTGAAATTAATTTTACCTATAATGATAAGTTAATGCTCTAACCACATTCCCAGGGTTCTCTCCTACTCATCTACTCATCCCTCTCTCTCACTCCAGAGGACGAACAGAATAGAAGCCTGGGAAGGAGGTGATTAATATTATGCATTACGTTATGATTGCACAACACTGATTCCATTGTTTTCAGACGTGAAGCTGACAGTGTTTCGCAAACAGTTGTAGCTTAATTCACGAAAATTGAGCTCAAATCGGATAAAAAAATCCCAGGGCAATGCTATTAAAGGGGCTAGGTCACGCAATTTTAGGCAATTTCAGCACTGATCAAATGGTCGTAGAATTAACTAAAATATCAAAATAACTGTTCAAAACTGTAGAGGAACTCTAACAAAACACAGGGAAGGCAAAAAGGGACATGGATGGACAAAACTGGAGAGGATTGAAATGGATTGAATTTGGGTAAATTTGAAAAACGTCGGCCCAACTTTTTTTCAAATTTATATCAGTCTATATCAAAATGTCATTTACACAGCTGGAAAATCATTGTCAGTTGTTATGTGGCAGTGATTTTGCAAATGAAAGACTTTTGCTTTGCCAATTTGACGTTTAAAGCTCATAATTAACAAAATTAAACAAAATTACCTAAAATAGCGTGACCTAGCCCCTTTAAGTTCATTTCCAATCAATTTGCAAAATTTGGCCTAGTTTTGAGCAAAAAGAAAAATCAGCTGAAAATAGTCACTTACTAGGTTTTTGCATACAGCCCTTCAATGGAAGAAATGATTATAATTTTCTTAACTTTTAATGCTAAGTGCTTATAACTGTAAATAGTAAATACTCAGTACTCATGTAGTAACCACTGCCACTATAAACGGTCAGCTCATCATAACTAGACTACTGTTGATCTCTGACTCATATTGACTCATAACTCATTGATCAATGACAATGATCTCAAAAGCTAAGTGAATGAATCGAGACATGTTACGCACCTAATAATGTTAAACCATAGGCGGGGTATTTGACGTAAGAAGGCTGCTTTTGGCAGGGGCTTTTGATCATTCAGTGGCCTGTGGGTCAAGACATTTGATTATAACCGTTACTGGGGACTTTGTACTTTTCTGAACAATGATAACATCCCTGGGGTTGGACATTTGAAGAGATGAAATTAAGTGAGATTCTATCCCCTACCTATGCCCCCCCCACCATTAAGCTTAAGTTCATAGAAGCTTATTATTTGTTAAGCTTACCTTCATCGTCTGCACAATCAACAGTACCGGCCCCTTCATCTCTACCTGAAAATAGATTTAGAAAACCATATAAAGTTTAGTCTTACTTTGGGTAATTGACCAAGATCAATTTCACTATTCCCCATGTTCTATACAACAAATAATATCCAAGCGTAGTTTTCTTTGGTAAGAGAATTGCTACAGATCCATCTCATAGGTAGTTGGCGTAAGCAAGTTCCTAAACAGTTATTTTGAACTTGCTTATGCCAACAGCTCCCAGCGTGCATAGCACTTCGCTGATACCGAAACTAAACTGGACCCCAGGGTTCCTCGAATCTCAAAGCTAGCGACAAGGAGGCTTGATAATCTCCAACATTTTTGAAGGAAAACAAATGGTAATTCCTGAGTACTCAAATTTCCAACAAATTGATGTCTTGTTTAACACACCTAATTCCCTTTTTTCTTGTTTTTTTTTTCTTTTTATTACCTGATTGTCCGGACGCACTTACATCTCCATCTAAAAGCAGGAATACTAATGTCAGGAATTAAAAAAAAAAAAAACAGACTAGACTAGACCCGCCCACGCGTTTGAATGTTTGTGGTAATTTGCGTGTCTCACGTGTTTCGCTCAATGGACTCTAAAGAAAGCGAGAGAACGTCTGTTGCAGTTTTTGGTTCGGGGGTATCTTTTCGGCGCTATAACTTTCTTAGACCTAAACGATTGTTACGGCATTTATGAAATTGTGAAACTAGAATCACGAATTGCCGCGGTTCAAAGCATGTCAAATGGCGGTTTCCCTGTTAAAAAATTATGATTTTTGGGCATGCAGTTATTAGAAATATTATGGAGATTTCACCTATGTTTTTCCTCATGTAGATTCTAGTAGCCGTTCTAAAACGGGTTTTCAGTGTAGGGCCACAGACCGTTGCGCCAGAGCACACTTCCTGAAGCCGCGTCGTGGTTCCCACTGGTTTGTAGAAATACAAACTGAAATTTACATGTAGCTATATTAAAAGATTATCTCATACCCTGAAAACGATTACAAATACATCAGAATTCATCGAAAACCCTAATTCCCAGCTTACCTTGGCAGATGATCGGCATCCAGATGATCACTGAACGCGTGAAGAAGCAATTCCTTCATTCTATCATTCGTCGAGTTATTAGAGAAAACTATGTCTTTGATGCGCCCTTATCTTTCAAGGGCATTTTCATTTCGGTTTGTTGGAACCCTTAGGTTGTCAACCCAACGAAGTAGAAAAAATTTTCTGCTCATGCTCCTTGTTCTCGAACTAGCTGCCATTGCCCTCCTGTACGCCAACGCAGAATGTCAGCCAAAAGCTATTGTACCGTATGTAATGTTGATGCTTCCGGTGAAAGGCGTTGGGAAAAATGTGACACTTCTTACTGGCACTATTATTTAAGTATCACCTTTCAAGACAAGAATAGTCTAAAAGTCCTCAATATTTAGTATGATCTAGTGCTATAAACCGCCAATTACAAAATTGAGAGTTCCTGGTTGTCTGTGCCGAAACGGCAGATCTTATTACGAGCTTTGATGCTAACACGCTGGAGCACACCTGGTAATGCACCTAAATAGTAGAACAGAAAGTCGAAAGTATAGTTGTTGCTTGACTGGGAGCCAGCGTAAGCCCTTTAAAAATGGTGTAATGTGATTGAATTTCCCAGCTCTGCTTACAATTCTACAGGTGATATTATTATCCGTATTTGGTGTTTGCCCAGATTACATTGCATGGTGTTGATCCAAACAGAGGAGCAATAAAAACTATGTGTTTATGATGATAGTCAAGGCGTTTTGTCAAAAATATGCGTAACACGCATGTACTCGTTCAGGGGCGTAAGTAGCGTAACTAGCCCATAGACCAGTAGGCTCGAGCCAAAGCGCAAAGCAGTCTAAAGCTAATGCTATTTTACCCTTCGGAGGTAAAAGAGACAGGCACATATGCAAATTTGTTAAGCGGCCTAGGGCACAAGCCATTGTATTTCACTTTTTGGTAGCCATCTGTATTCATACCTGTGCGTAAAGCGGTAGCTGAATGGCCTTAAGTAGGCGAAGTTTCTACCAGACTTTTTTTAAACTCGAAGGGAAAGTGGTCTCCGTCCATAAATTTGAAAATTTCAAAAGACAAAAAGACAAAAGACCATTAATCAATAACTTATTACAGGCGATGGAGTGAACAAACCAAAAAATTGTAGGCCCGGGCCTACAGGTCTACGGGTTGGCCACACCTCCTGACTGAGCTATTGAAGGTTCGACGATTTATCATTCATTCTTTTATCCCGGTAATGTTATAACTGAACTTCCTTATAAGCTTAAGCTGAACAGACGAGTAGCGCAGCCTGAGTGTAGCGCAGACCGAGCAGAGCAAATAAAATGAAACGTGCAAATCGTTAAGCATTTCTCTTGAAATCGTGCGACACTGAAATTTCTTGCTCAGTACAATTGCCCAAGTTCCTGGACAAGACTGATCTCTACAACATGATGATGATGATAACTTTATGAACGTGTCAGGTAAAATAGCAGAAGTTGGTGGAAGAAGTTACTCCACAAAGTCTTTTCTTGGACACTTTCTACGGATGAGTTATTTCAAGTGAATGCATATTTCTGAAAAGTGGTTTAGTCGTTTTTTCCTTTGCTCAGGAATGAAACTAGAATTTTTATTGTTATTGTTAAATAACAATCATCTGTACTCTTTTTGGACAGAAATAATCGATCTTTTGCGGGTTTGTTTGGCTTTAAAATGCGAGCAAACAAGAAGTTTTGTTACCCCGCTTGCCTAAATGTTTTTCGATGTGCCTCGACAGTGACAAGAAAATTTTGCACTTGTGCTCTAAACATGAAATCCCAATGACTTCTCGTAAAAAGTAAGGAGAAATATCACCAGCTTGTGTTTTCAGAAGTTTGTTTAGAGCACGTACAGGTGATTTGTTGGAGATCTTATTTGAAGTTTGTCCTTTCTACCCAATTCTGGTTCTAAGCCATGCTGGCATGTTTCAATGAACATCAAAATGTAAATGATCTCGTTTTCAGAGATAAAGTGGAATTAAGAGGAGCTTTAGTACGTCTGTGTGATTTCTAATTCTAGCATGATGCCTATTCGCTGGCTTTTGACAGTCTACTCTGAAATGGCTTGTTCCCTTTTCCGTTCGCTTGCTGAGGATGTGCTTGTTTTCTTTTCAAATTCTTGCGATTCAAGGAAAATTAATTGCCTAAGTGGTGAATTCGACAGTAGATTTCGTTGGAAAAACCTATATCACACTTTTATTTCAAGCCTTTTATTTCCACTAATCGTACCGCCAGTAAGAATAAACAAGCCGGGAGCTCCGATTTTAGGCTTGGCTAAATCTATATCTTAATTTTCGCTGGACGACCGAAAGTACACAGACAAACTTGATCATGACCATAGATCATAACCAAAGAGGGTTAGGGCTGTAGTATGATAAATCTGTAAATGATGAGGCAAACAAAAATCTAACTTCATGCAATTTTGTGCTTTTAATATACTCTAGTAGCTTAATTCACTTTGCCGTTTTTTAGCTAAGCTTAAATTACTAGGCAAAAATTATGAGTGTAACATGACAGCAATTTCAGGCGCTTGCTGTGTGATTGTTTACAATTGTTAAGTTTACGTATATATGTTATAGTTCAAACTTATTTCTGTTTAAGTGACTTTTAAAGGCTCGCCCTCGTTATACAGTAGCCTTTTGCTTCATCCTTTCTATTGATTCACAATTTAAGTTAATTAAAAATATCCAAGATTTCCATCCGTCAGGGACGGTTGTCACGCAAGCTTGTCAATAATGTCATTTGTGTTCAATGCCATATCGTAATGGATATGAGTCAATATCAGTCCATTCATCCTCTCTCCTCTGTCATTGTAGTTCGCATGTAGGTCTTTAGACGTCTGAGGCCACTTATTGACCTTTCGCAATCACACGACGTCACCGGCAATGTGCAATATACAAAATATCTGCCTGTTCAAGTGTGGAAGGTCTGGCCCTGGTACCTTGTCCCATTTCATCCGCCAAATGTGCACTTCTGTATTAACAGTTTCAAGGTAAGGCAAGTCATTATTTCGTTTGTAAATTTTAGAATTTTTTAACTAAATCCCTTTTTTTCGGTAACCGAGGGGGGTGCCCTTGCACCCAGTGCACCTCCCCTAGATTCGCCATTGGTTAGAATACCAGTGTATCTCCGACAGTTACCTTTTATATGGATAGGTTAATGGATCTACAGCTGATTTACAGGGAGGCTATGCTGGGACGATTATTGGGGTAAACAGAAGAAGGCAACCCTGTCGGTATGCTTCCAATGCGTTATTCTTGCTTACGTAGGCAAAGGCCACCAAGGTTGAGGGCGCTTTGCGAGTCTTCTTTAATGAATACTCAGTCATAAAGAGTAAGAAGAGTACATCAGACAAGGAGATTTCTGGATGGTGACATGAAATGAGCTAAGTAGAACACAGACAAAAAAGCGACTGGAATACAGACGTTTGTTTCGGTATTTTACGGCCAAAACTAGAACTTCAAAAGGAAAATGGGGAATGGAGAGACATTTAAAAGGCGCATCGTTGGCAGAACCACAGCACTCTTTTTTAAGGAGGAAATCAAGTACGCTGCTGGCCCTCTACAGGTTTGCGCAGGCCACAGTGCGGGAAGAAGAAACAGATGGAACTCTGTTTATCGATGCGACTAACGCGTTTAATGAGATAAACAGAGCAGTAGCCATGCATAACATCCAAATAACCTACCCAATAATGTGGAAGTACGTAATCAACACCTATCAAAGCCCCTCAAGGTTATTCGTCTTTGGCGATGGAGAGTTCTTGTCACAGGAAGGTACTACTCAGGGTGACCCACTACCTATGCCCTGGTACTCAGTCAACACTTCTATCATGATACAAAGCCTGAGATTGCAAGTACCTGAAGTTAAACAAGTCTGGCTGGCTGACGACTCAGCAGGGGAAGGGGGAATAGAAGATTAATAACGCTGGTATGAGAACCTGTGCAAGGAAGGAAACAAATATGGCTACTTTGTCAATGGATCAGAGAGTTGGCTGATTGTGAAGGCCCAAGAGCTAGTGGATGAAGCAGAACAGGTCTTTGGGGACGAAGTTAATGTCACCATGGAAGGAAAAAGGCACCTCGGGGCTGTTATAGGATCTAAGGAGTACAAAGATCAGCATTGTGCCAAGAAAGTTCAAGGTTGGAGGGGGGAAACTCAACACTTAGTCTCGCAGAAATAGCTAAAAGCCAACCGCATGCAGCTTACATTGTTTTCGCAAAGGGATACAAGACTAAATTCACATACTGTATACGAACAGTAGAGTCATTCTACTCTATTTGGTCAAGCACAATCACTCCCAGATGAATAGACCACTTTCAATATATTAAAAATTCGCCTTCGCAGCGAGGCCAAGAGGACACAAACAAAGGAAACTGAATGAACGTGTTTATTCATTTCTTTTGTTTGTGTCCTCTAAGCCTCACTATCAAGCTGAATTATAATATATCGAAAATAGTCTATTACCGTCTGGTGAACGCGTTTCACTATCTGAGCTAGAACTTGTGCTTACTCTTGTTCGTCTAAGAGTTATCGTACTCTTCTTGGCCATAAAAAAAGAAACAGAAAGAGAGCTAACTTATGAGCGTCAAATTCGCGGGAGCAGAGTGAAACGCGTCTTCACTCCTCCATGGCTGACCCAGCCCCCTCAGGCAAGTTTTAGCACGACGCTCTCCGAGAACGACACAAGTGGTGGTTCGCTTGACAATAGCGGGGATCAAGTTCTGAAAGCCTTGACGATGACTAATAAGATTGGGCAACAGCTTCAGCAAATCCTAGACAGACTAGAAAGTAAGAAAACCAAACTGCAAACGATGGAAGGAGTCCTTTCGCAGATCTCTAATTTGGAGGAAGCCGTAAATAAGATTCAATGAGTATAGTATCCTTTAATGATAAGGCTAAGAAGATGGATAAGGCGATACAAGACTTGGATGCGGGGCTGACTTCGTTAAATGCAGACATCGAGGAAATGCAGAATAGGGAGAAACAAAATTTAGGGAAGATTAAAGAGTTACAAGACCAAATTCTCTATCAGGATGTCTATAGCAGAAGAGAGAACTTACGAATCTTTGGCCTCCCAGAAACAGATCACAGTACTGAGAACACAGGGGACGTGGTGTACAAGTTTTTTGAGTGTGAATTAGAGCTAGAAAACGCGAGGAACATTGAATTTCAGCAAGTCCGTAGGCTTGGAAAAAGGAAGGCAGGACAGTCAAGGCCGATAATCGTTCGTTTTCTTAGATTCCCGGAACGTGAGCTTGTTTTCAGAAGTGTGCGTGATCTAGGGGTGGAATCGGAGGTGAAAGTGTATGCGGATTTACCTAAAGAAATACGGGAAAGAAGACAAAAATTATGGCCAAAAATGAAAAAAGCTAGAGAGGAAGGCAAAGTAGCTTTTTTTGATAAGCGAGAACCAGATAAGCTTTATATTGACGGTGTGTTGAGTATTTAAATGAGCTTTCTATATGTTTATTTTGGATAGCGGGTGTGGTTTGTAAACGTTGCATATTGTTGAGAATCAACGGTGGTCCTTAAATCCCAAGGGTGGCATATGGATATAGAATATCTGCTGCTCTTCTTAATGCGTTTGGACGCGTTTGTTTGTTCATTGTTCACGTGTGTTGTTTTTGTGTTTATCAAGTAGTTTTTGTTCTGGTGTTAGGCGCTACGTGTTACTTACTTATTATACATGTTTCAACCAGCTTGGAGAAGAATTACTTCATGCTTCACTTTCACAAAAGATAACGTTGATTTTAAATTACTCTCTTTTTGTTTGATCTATGAAATGCTGTGGATTAAGAACAAAGGACCGAAACTGAACACGCAAACGGATTCCATTCGCGCAAAACTTTTTACCTGAATGCTTTCATGCCAATTTATTTTCTCACTTTCTAAATCTATAAATATGCTTTTCTGTTATTTCTAATTTATTCATTTGACAATGATGACATGAAGTCGTCGAAACGTCATGTTATTTTACTATCGTTAATTTTCTTGCTTAAATCTCTTTAAATGTTCCAGGGATTCGTTCATCCATAAAGAGGAAAGCTCTGTTTATGTGGTTGACTCGGCAAAAGGCGGACATTATTTTTCTCCAGGAAACGTATAGCACGAAAGAGGTGGAAGATATCTGGAATACTCAATACAAGGGTAAGAGTTTCTATTCACATGGAACTAACCACAGTTGTGGGGTAATGATCTTAATAAAATACGATCTGGAATTTGAGTGTAAATCGTCCGTTTTGGACACTAACGGTCGTTACATTTTGATTGACGCCACTGTGCAGGGATCCGACTTTTTATTGGTTAATATTTATGCACCAAATAAGGTTCAAGAGCAATGCGAATTTTTCAGCGGTTTAGAAAAAATGGTAGAGGGATTTAATACAAGCGCTGAGCAAAAAATTTTAGTAGGTGGGGATTTTAATGTTGCTCTTGATCCTGATTTGGACTGTTCTGGGGGTAATCCCACAAATAAAGATTCTGTCAAACACATTCAAGACATATGTTTAAATTTTGATTTAGTAGATATTTGGCGTGTGAGGAATCCGGTATGTAAACGCTTCAGCTGGAGACAAAAAAATCCTTTTCTTCAACGGAGATTAGATTATTGGCTCTTGAGTGACTCGTACCAGGAGGAGGTAGAGGATGCCGACATAATTCCCTCTATGAACTCTGATCACTCGGCTATTGTGCTCCACTTTAACAGTGTAGAAAAGCAAAGGCACGGGCACTGTCCATCTTATTGGAAATTTAATGCAAGTTTGTTAGATGATTCTGATTTTTGTAAGCTTATAGCTGAGAGTGTGCCAGTGTGGCGAGAGGAGTTCATTGAAGTTACTGATAAGCGAGTTCTTTGGGACTTAATCAAATATCGAATACGAC
>NC_090889.1:4304118-4306618 GCF_036669925.1 Montipora capricornis | reverse complement strand
ATTGCATTGCGCATCCCTACTGCGCACGATTTTCGCGTCATTAGCATGCGCACATGGGCACGTAGGCATACAAAACGTAAGAGATTTCGCTTAAATTAAACCCGAAAGCGAAATAAATGTTCCTTTTCTTTCAAACGAGCACAGAGACCCCCTTTTTTTTCAGGTATTTGCTAAGAACAGTTTAATAAAGAACATATGTGAAGAAGACGAAAAGTTTGATAGTAGAACATGAATTTTTTTTGGAAAACAGTTCCGTACTGGGTGTATTTTACCCAAGGCAAGGACTTCAATCTGATCACGAACTGTCCCAAAAAGTGTGCTATTCCCACAACCAGGGAATCAAAAACAGCGTAAATGAAGCAATACTGCTTATGTAAATAAAAGAAGCTTTATTTTCACAATAAAATTTTGTGTCTTTGAAGTAACCAAGACTTAATTCTGTATGAAGGCGATTCGAATTTTTAAAGTGAAAACAGTAAAAATACCCCATTTTAAGAGCCTGCTGACGCATAAACAAGCACGGTGACCCCATTTTTTTATTGCATTTTTTTAATGTTCATATTATGAATGTTAATTATGCCAAGTTTCCAAAAAAGTTTGATAGTAGAACAATTTGAAGGGAATTACCTTAAATAATTCTACATTACCGTTACAAGGACCACAGTATTGAAGACAAGTTTTGGCAATACATTAATCTCTGATACACTCATATAATCACTCAAATGATTCTATACTAGCGTTACAAGGACCATGGTATTGAAGACAAGGCTTGGCTTAGAAGCTCGATCCGCAAAACTTGATTCTCGAAAACTTAGAGGATCGAGGCTCGAGTCAAGTTTTGAGACGTTTGAGGGCTTTCGAGAAATTTTCGAGACAATTTTCGAGACTTTCGAGTGGAGAATTCAAAGGACTTTTCGCAGGATTCATTTTTCACACCTTTCTTCCTGTCTATTTTATACGGCTTTTATTTTATCTTACTGTTGGTTTCCATCATTTTTCGCGTTCGTCAGAAACTCTGGCAAGGGATGTAAGTGTCTTCATTGAATTATTTTGTGTACTCCTGAAAAAAAAGTGTTTACCCAGCATTGTAAGTTTCGCGATATCGTAGATCGGTCGCTTTGTGCCTGCGTTGTTGATTTCAACTTGAATATTTAATTAGCCCTCTACTGTGTATTCACACAGAAAGTAGTTAGAAAGGGTATTTTGCACTTTGTGCCCCCAAAACTTACATGGAATGAATTTTTCCATTAGTTCATTTTATGCAAAAAGTTGTGCCCGGAAAGGCGTGATATTCGCTGTGTCGCTGTGTTTTGTGTCGGTGTTCGTATGATGTCACAACCTTTGTTTTGTTTTTGCTGAATGATAGTTTTGGTTTGCATGATACTCTGTTGTAGTTTAAGATATGAGCCTATAGTTGGGGTACAGAGCGATGCTTTGTTTGCAGGGTTTAATAAAACATTGAAATTAATCCCCGTCACTCCACGAGTTTGGTGCGATTTTCAGTACGAGCCCAAATGTTTACGCATCGGAAAGCAGCAGGGTAAAGGCCGGTTTAGGTCTTGCCAATAAATCCAACCATGTAAATTGTGTAAAACGTGCAAGTTTTCCTCAAGAGGTCTTCCCGTTGTCCTTTTGGTATGCGCTATTTTGAACGCTTTAGTTTTTTAAGCATTTAATTATGTGCATTCTCATTTGTGTATCCTTTAATTGACATGGCAGTTAAGTGTCCGCCCGACTTCAAAAATTTCGGAGTGAAACAACAATTTCAGAGTCATGTGGTTTATAAGTCAAGTATTTATTGCTTCACGTTCGAAGCACACTCGATGCTTGCATTTTTACGTTCGCTTAAGTTGACGCAGTTGTCAGTTTTGCGCAAATTAAATGTATCTTGTCTGGAGTAAATTGGCTGGCAGCAAGGAGTCTTTGTTACCGGTATGTTCGCTACTTCAGAATACTCAAAAGCATCTGAACTTAGTTGACGTCAGCACAAGAAGCAGTTGGAAAAAAATTCAAATTTTTGTATCGCATAGTATCTTGTAAATATTTTTACGTTCAAGTTTGTTTGCATTTTGTATGTTCGGTTGAAGACTTTTGCCGCAGCTTTCTGTTTACCGCAATGTGTATCGTTCGCAATGTGCATGGAGGCTTGACTCGTTATGAATGTGTTTCCAAGAAATTTAGGCAGTTATGAACACTGAAGTCGAGAAAACATGAGCGGTGATAAAAAATTGCGCATACAGTGGAAGCGATCGTGAAAAAGACATGTAATTTGGTACCGAGTGTCTGCAAATATTAAAGGCGGCCTCGTGTCAAAAGCTTTTGTCTAACGCTATTGTTTCGCTTTCAAGAAGTCTCACCTCACTTTACCTAGAGATTTCTGATCAAGATCCTCGAAAAAATTTTCGAGGGTCTGGAAACTCGATCCTTGAAACTCGAAAACATTGAGGATTGTGGATAGAGTTTCGCATCGAGACTGTCAACTTACATTTGCACGGTACTG
>NC_090889.1:4286618-4291618 GCF_036669925.1 Montipora capricornis | reverse complement strand
GTTTTTTCCTTTCTAATTTTTTTTCTTTTGCTCTTTGTTACCACCAGACGTCACAAGCTTCTTAGATCGAGTTTTCCTAGAAGATAACAATGCCTCCAATAGTCTTCTGCTTTTGGATTCCTTTGCATGTCTTGAGCAGTGTTACAAAAGCCATGCAGGGTTAATCTGCTCCCTTCAGTTTGAGACCCAACTTTTTAAGGACATCATCATTTGCACTAAGAACTGCTGGAATATCTATGTCAGAAGAGGAAATTAAATTAAGTGTTATTTTAATGTTATTAATTTATTGGAAAACCATAATGCTATTTTAATTTACCAATCCGTGCAACGGTTTATGTACCAGTGTGCACTACAAACCTACAGATTCTCACAGCAATCCCATACAGCATTTTCTTTGGTGCATTTTTCCTATTCTAAACTTTCCTGCTATCTGCTGCTCCGATTTACAAAATTGTACATATTTGTTGTGTTTTCATCCGACAGCACAATGCTGGTTGAATTTAAAAATGACAGTACTTCTTCCAATAAACATGTCTTGTCCGTTGTCCAAGACTCCTGCTTCATTTCAAAGTCGTTCTCTGTAAGAAATTTATCAGTTCTCTTCCTTTTGATCCATCAATTTGCCAAACCAATTCCTGTTCTCAGCCTGTTTATTAACCAAATGATCGACTATATTTACAGTTATCATGGGCAAGGGTTTTGCAATGGAATCATGAAGTCCTCAGCCCTGCTAACCTTCAGTCCTATATTGATGCTATGACAGGAATGGAGCCCCATTGCCAATTACTTTGGGTTTATTGATGGGACAGTTAGACCTATATGCCAACCAGGAGAACATCAGCGGTTTGTTAACAATGGTCATAAAAGGGTTCACGCCCTTAAATTCCAAAGTACTGCCTCGCCAAATGGTTTGATTGGAAACTTAAATGGCCCTGTTGGTGAATATTAAGTTATAAAATACACTGATTTTATTATTATCATTGTTATTATTGTTGATATTATTTTCTTATTTGTTTAGTTTCCAAAAACTTTTCCTTTTTTGTAACTCACCAACAGGGCACAATAATCTAGCAAAAACTGTATTTCAACTTTTACTGAATTACAGGAGGAAAAAGGATGATTTACAAGCAAACAAACAATTTTATACTTACCTTTTAGCGAGAATGGCAAACCTCCCTGAATTTCTTCGTCAACGAAAGCCAGACAACGTTTTTGTTGCCGTTTAACTTATACAACAGCTTGGTCCAACCTAGAGTTCTTGACATGTGATGGATGTGACGATGAATACAACAAATAACTGTGAATAACAGTTATAACAAATAACAGCATGATCCACCCAATATCTCAAATCTATTTACTTGCTCGAAAAAAATTTATTCCTATTCATGCGGTCTGCAATAGCTAGAAATTTCCATGTAGAAATGTCGATTTAAAAAAACGGTTATTGTCCCTCTCTAGAATTGGTACAAAAATATGGAATGATATCCCCCCTGAAATTCGCCAGCTTAAGAAAACACACTTTAAACGTAAAATGAACGAATTACTTCTGAAGTTTCTTAAAATTGAGATGAATGTTGATATGCTCTAAATCAATCTTTTGAAGTATATGGCTTTGCCTTGACAGTTACGTACAATACCTCAGATCATTATTTATTCATTTTTTAATTGTTATTCTTTTGAACACTCTTTTCTGTTATGTACGAGGCGTTTGTTTGTGCAATTCTTGTGAATTTTTAAGTGTCTTTGTTTACTTGTGAGAGCCAGTAATAATGTCGCAGTGTAAGTGGGCCGCCCAGAATAGCAATACTAACTGTGGGCAACCATGGTCTTGTTTGTATAATTATAATTTGTTTGTAAATAAAGTTAAAGTTAAGAAGAGAAGCCAGCAATGTTTTGTTTCCACAAAAAAGAAACATTAAATGCACCTCAAGCCCATCGAGTAAATGATGGTACACTGAGAGTCACCCAGGTATAAATGCTTATGCACAGACTGTTGACGACTACGATTATATTATTTTTCATCACATGCACTGGGCAAGAGAAGTTAACAGTTCTTTGCTGTGAAACATTACAAAGTTTGGTTGTTTCTAAATGCATTTTGTTTTATCTTTGTTGTGAATGGGGTTTTTGCAGATCAGTTCTATCTTTGTTGGTATGATTTGTATGTATACAAGGTTAAAATGATTTCAGACTTTCAGATTTCAGATTTGTCTTTCAGATTTTGCCTTTGTTTAAGAATTTTGTATTTACATCTGGAACAAAGAAAAATACAAATCAACCTTAGTTTGAAATCATTTTGACCTGGGATCTCATTTTAACCCTCAATAAATACAAAGAAATTAAGGTGATTCCCTGGTTTTGCATTGCGCATTCCTGCTGCGCACGATTTTTGCGTCATCAGCACGCGCACATGAGCGCGCGCGCGTACAAAACATAAGGGATTTCCCTCAAACTAAGCTCAATAGCGAGATAAAAGCTCCAATAACTGAGAAAAAATTTGGCAGAAATCTATAGCTACTTTTTTGGCAAATGAAATAAATGCTACAGATAGAGACGTAAGGGGCCCAGCAGAGCAAGTCCAAATTATGTTTCCTTTAAAGGATAAAAATATCAATTAATAATGCAGGGTATTTGAGGCCATTTTTTCTGGGACGTAGATGAATAAGCAATCAAAGAAAGTCGAACTCTGTGTGATATAGCACGCCGCATTGAAAAATAATCGATCTTGTTTGTTGTGCACTGAGATAACCAAAAGTCACCTAAATAACCATATTTGTCAGCATCGTGGCATGAAAACAAGCACGGTGACCCCCTCTTTTTATTACCTTTTTAACATCTCCTTGTACTGTAATGTCATCATACCAAGTTTCATCAGAAATCTATGACGGGTTCTTTTACCCGGGAATCACCTTAAAAGAATTTAAACCAAGTATAAAATAAAACCCACATGTTACACCTGATATCCATAATTTCAATTTGTTTGAAGCAATTAATCCCAGCTTGGAATAACTGTCTTAATACTTGCCAAAATCGAATTACTTGTTTTTCGTAAGTGGACTATCTCTAGAATGCTTAATTTGCATGCATAATAAAAACAAGTGACACAGCAGTTGCACAGGTTTTCTTCAGAATGCAGTGCAGACGAGTAGCTTTGCGGTACATAGATGTAATTCCCTCTTTTTCATTGTGCTCGTTGATTTAGGTAACTGCATCATCTTTGGAAGGGGCCAAGTACCTCTTAAAAATTTGTTCTGGTGGCCCACTAGCTGACAAAGTGAACCAAGGAGTCTTAATTGGTGCTGGCAATTTCCACATGATGTCTCGTCAAGAGAGGCAACTGATTCTAGAATATTTACAGCATGTCACGGCAGATGATGTGGATAAAGCTGTTGAGTCATTCCACAGTGCATTTCTACCCATGCATTGTAAACCAGTGGGTGGGAAGCTTTGCAGGAAAGGCGATTTTGTTTCTGCAGTCCAACAAGGGGCTGAGATTTTTTTCAAGATAAAGAACTTCTTCTTGATTAAAGTTAACAATGAGTATCAATCACTTGTTCTTGGTGACACGTTTCAGTTGTTATTTAATCCTAGTGGTGCTGTTTCAAGGCATCCTATCAGTGATACTGCACACTCTTGTGTTTGTGTAGGTGTAAAGGATCTTAGACGAGAGATCATGTTGTTTCCGGAGACAGGTAACAAGTGTGCAGTGGTTGATCCCTTTAGGAGAACTGTGAACCTCCCCAAGGTGATTGTACCTGTATATCCTCAAGTTGGTGATTTTGTGTCTGTGATTGGTGATGATGCTGGTGACCCATGGAGGGCACTAATAACAGAAGTGAACTACCATAGATCAACCGTGAAAGGTTATTTCTATGTATATCATCCCAATTTTGATGCTTATAACCACCTCTGGGTAAGAGAGAGGCCACAAAGAAAGGAGACTATTCATTTCAACAGTCTTTTGGCCATTGTGAATGGTGAATGAGTGGGTAATGCGTGCAGAGACACTTGAGAACTTTTACCACAATATTGAGACTTCAGTTTTGTAAAGCAGGATATACAGTGTAGCTATAACCAAACCTTTATATATGTTACAGGTCAAATTTGATTTCAGGTAAAATTTTATTTTCCTTTGTTTTAGGATTATGGTACACGTAATAAGTCTGGAACAAAAGAAAATGAAATTTAACCTGAAATCAAATTGACGTGTAAGATATGTACATATGAAAACAGTCTTATTGAAGTTTGGAGTTGTTGAAGAAAGTTTGGATTTTAGTGTAATTATAACGACTGGCGGCACAGGAAAACAATTATTAATGTGCATATCTATAAATCCATAGTTAATAATCAAGCCTTTGACCTAAGTTCCACTTTTTTCTTAGACCTAATTCGAGTTGGATTTAGTAAAAATCCAGCACAGGAATATTAATGAGATATACAGATTGGTGTTTTTTCAAAGCAGAATATCTCAAAACCCATATTTAATAACCAAACCTGGATAACAAAGAAACCGGATTACTAGGTTCCACTTTTGGTTTCAACCTAATCCGAGTTTGGATTTAGCAGAAATCCAGTGTAGGAGAATGGGATATCCAGATTGGTGTTTTTCAAAGCAGGATATCTCAAAAACCATATTAATAACCAAACCTGGATAACAAAAGAAAACCGGATACTAAGTTCACTTTTGGTTTCGACCTAATCCGAGTTAGCGAGTTTAGCAGTAAATCCAAGCACAGTGAAAATGGAGATAGCCAGATTGGGATTGGGCTCGATTCTTCAAAACCCAAGGTGAAGATGTGTCTTTTAATATCCAGGGATGAGGACAACAAAACCGTGTTTTTTATTACCTGACAGAAAACCAGGAGAAAACCTGTTTAAAAACCCAAAACATGGTTATTATGGGAAGTTGGATTTTACAAATCCATGATCAAAAAACAAGTATAAACTACATCTGGATTTTTCTGGTTTTTTTTTCATGTGATAATTAGCTACCTTTAGCT
>NC_090889.1:4257664-4279449 GCF_036669925.1 Montipora capricornis | reverse complement strand
ATGTTGAACAAAAAGAAAGAGTCTTGAACTTAAAAGCTCATATCTAAATTGTAAACCTAACGTTTAAAATGAAAACTTGGATGTTTGAAAATAAAACTTGATTTTTGGCGAAGATTTAACGCCATATGCAACGGCACAGCTTCACATATATGCTGATGCAGTCTCTCGCTCGTTTCTCCAAGCTTTTCACAAGCTTCCCTCCTTATTTCTTCAAAAATCGCTCGATCTGAATCACCGTCTTTTTCACTAGTGCAGCCAAGGTCACTGGGCTCTGCCTTCTCCCATTTATCTGATATCTGTTCCATCAGGACATCCATCTCGCTATCTTCGATGTCAACTCCACTCAGATTCGCCTGATGTTTTTCGTTTTGCCTTGAATTTTCCCAGTAGTAGTTTGAAATGTTCCTGTACGTTTTTCTTATTCACCTCAATTTCATTCACAGAGTTTTGTCATTCAGACTTTTCCTCAATCAACAGTCCTTGGTTTGAAGATCCATGGTTCTGAAGCTCTGACTTCTGTCGCTAGGATCAAATCATGAGCTTCTATCCATTCCGTGATCGAGCTAGAGGAGAGAGAAAAGAAAACGTTATTAAAATATTGTAACGTTTGAGAGACAAATGGGAAGAACAAAATAGCATTTTGTACAAGCAAGTCTACAAGACGTACACGTCGCTCGGAATGATGTGAAAATCAGGAAACTCACCCATTTCTTTTGCTTTTCTCTCCTTTGCTGCAGGCTTCGCTTGCCATCTTTCTTCTTCACTTACCCCTCCAATGTGAAGCACGATTTTCGCTGTAAAGCAAAAGAAATATTAAATATTTGCGAATAAAATACCAATATAAGTGTCAAAAAACATTTCTTTGACTTTATGGAGGAGTTTCTGTGTATTTTAAGTGCTACAAATCAGAAAATAAAGTGACCATCTCTCGAGGTGGCCAAACCTACCTTTCTCGCTGCCACCACTGTTGGAAGATGCAGGCAACACTCCATGTGGTTGTGCTAATTAGCTCAAGAGCAGAAATTGTACTTCCAGTTGACGTCCACCTCGCCGCTTCCAGTGTTTGCTTAATGTGTCTATTGCGCTAATCATTGCGTCTTTCCTAACAGGAATACACCAACGTGATTCCAGTCTATATAGGTGACACTCACACCGTACCAAGTAACTACCATCCTAATTTCCTTTTCTCTGTTTTCAATCCAACTTGCATACAACCAACTAAAGTCATTTGTTGACTCGGGAAAGAGAACCAATAAATCAAGTGCAATATGATTTTCCAGAGGAATCTTCCACCCAACACGCAATGCTTGCAAACTCAGTTTCAATGAATCTGGATAACAGAATATTCTCATCTTGGATTTTTATTGACCTTAGAAATCTTTGCCACAGTTGATCATTAGATTTTGCTCTGCAAATTGCATCATTATTGAACCAGAGGTATTCTTCACAATATTGAGTGTTTTTGTCTTATGCATGTTCTGTCTTGCCTTATGGTTAATAAGTCGCAACAGATACTGACATGTGCAGAATACTGTGATATTGACAGTAACATTATCAGCAAATTAACGTCAACTTTATTTATCTTCCACATCTCAAATGATTTATTCATCTTACTTTTCTCAAGGGATTCATGTTTCGTGTTGTTTTGTCAAAGGAGCTTTGATGAAATAAAGAGAATACAGAGTTAATAAGCAAAACCAGAAAAATTGCTACAGGTAAGGGAAATCCAAACACTGAACACCACCATCTGTCTCCTATCTCATTGTTCAAGGTAACAAAGTAAACAGACATCAAATCACAAAACGATGCCAACAAAACTTGAAACTTTGACAACCTAGCATCAAAAAGACCTGTGAGACTTGCTGCTTTCGGATTCACAACAAATACTACCTTGAGTGGTAGTGAATCGGGATGCAATTACATTTAACAAAACAGTAACATAATACAGAAATTTATGGCCATCATAAATGTCATAAACTCCTTTTACACACGCACAAAAATTGGCATGGCACTCCAAAACAGCGACACGTTACCAATATTTGGATTGTCTAGCACACCTGCAGAGATGTGCTCGGTGCCTAATATGCCTTCTATTTGTTCTGCTTACGCATAAAAAATTTACCTTGCCATGCCCGAAAAACATAGGTATGGTAGTGACATTTTGGAGTGCCATGCCAGTATTTTTTGCAACTGTAAAGCGGGCTATGATGTTAATAATATTAAACATGACAATTCCGTAAAAAACTGAAGTGAACTAGGTGGCTGAGTGCAGGTTATTTTCATCTCAAACTATTAAACGCAAATTACAGAAAAGCTGCAAAGCTACTGTTATAACATCATATTTCAAGTAGTACCAAAGCCTTTAGCATTTAATATTTCAAAAGTCAGATCAGCTTTGAAGCTCTTATAAGGCTGGTGAACGACTGGACGACAATGAAGTTGTATGTGGAGCAGTAGCCATAACTATGTTACATCTATCTTCAATCTTTCTACTTGAAGGAAAAGGAGTCCCTAAGTGGTCACAAAGTGCAAAACTCACTATGTCAGGTGTGAAAGATCCAGCCCAGTCGTACACTGCTGCCATGAGGCTATTGGTGGGAAACGCCAAGAGCATACTCGAATTGCGAGGTGTTGAACTCTCACAGTGACGAAATCTGCTTCTGGTTTTGCAGCTCTAGCTTCCTGAACTCTCTTCTTTTGTTCAGCCTGGGTATTTGCCCTTTCCAGAGAAAGTCTCTTTTGCCTGTCTTCTTCGAGTGAAAGTTTATATTCTCTATGTTGCTCCCTCTTGAGTGAGCACCTTTCCTCTGATGTACTACCTATAAGGCCTTGGCTGTCATTATATCTGCCCCCCTCCCCCATTGCAATACCAGATACACACGTCATTTCAGAAGTAGGGGAGTCACAAACTGTTAGGATGGGTGGTAGACCATCATCGCTTTCTTCACATTTTTGGATAACAAGTATAGCCTGACATCCTTAGGCTTAAAAGCCTCCATATAATTTCAATATACTTCTCTCCTATCATTCGCTTCCAGTGTAACACCTACTTGTTCATTGTGAAAATTGCCAATAGCAAATTTCATCTCTGAAGCGTCTCCATAATGAGATTTTCCATTAGGGAAAAACATTGATTGACAAAATTTCATAACTTCCATTCTACTGATTGAAATTGGTAGAGTAGCATACCTGCTGCCACTTCCCTTTGACAGAGGTACAAGGACATAATCCTTTGCCTCCTCACGGAAATGCTTCCACCCAACCTGTACTCATTTTGTCTTCTGTTTTTTTCCTTCCTAATTTTTTTCTTTTGCTCTTTGTTACCACCAGACGTCACAAGCTTCTTAGATCGAGTTTTCCTAGAAGATAACAATGCCTCCAATAGTCTTCTGCTTTTGGATTCCTTTGCATGTCTTGAGCAGTGTTACAAAAGCCATGCAGGGTTAATCTGCTCCCTTCAGTTTGAGACCCAACTTTTTAAGGACATCATCATTTGCACTAAGAACTGCTGGAATATCTATGTCAGAAGAGGAAATTAAATTAAGTGTTATTTTAATGTTATTAATTTATTGGAAAACCATAATGCTATTTTAATTTACCAATCCGTGCAACGGTTTATGTACCAGTATGCACTACAAACCTACAGATTCTCACAGCAATCCCATACAGCATTTTCTTTGGTGCATTTTTCCTATTCTAAACTTTCCTGCTATCTGCTGCTCCGATTTACAAAATTGTACATATTTGTTGTGTTTTCATCCGACAGCACAATGCTGGTTGAATTTAAAAATGACAGTACTTCTTCCAATAAACATGTCTTGTCCGTTGTCCAAGACTCCTGCTTCATTTCAAAGTCGTTCTCTGTAAGAAATTTATCAGTTCTCTTCCTTTTTGATCCATCAATTTGCCAAACCAATTCCTGTTCTCAGCCTGTTTATTAACCAAATGATCGACTATATTTACAGATATCATGGGCAAGGGTTTTGCAATGGAATCATGAAGTCCTCAGCCCTGCTAACCTTCAGTCCTATATTGATGCTATGACAGGCATTGGAGCCCCATTGCCAATTACTTTGAGTTTATTGATGGGACAGTTAGACCTATATGCCAACCAGGAGAACATCAGCGGTTTGCTAACAATGGTCATAAAAGGGTTCACGCCCTTAAATTCCAATGTACTTCCTCGCCAAATGGTTTGATTGGAAACTTAAATGGCCCTGTTGGTGAATATTAAGTTATAAATACACTGATTTTATTATTATCATTGTTATTATTGTTGATATTATTTTCTTATTTGTTTAGTTTCCAAAAACTTTTCCTTTTTTGTAACTCACCAACAGGGCACAATAATCTAGCAAAAACTGTATTTCAACTTTTACTGAATTACAGGAGGAAAAAGGATGATTTACAAGCAAACAAACAATTTTATACTTACCTTTTAGCGAGAATGGCAAACCTCCCTGAATTTCTTCGTCAACGAAAGCCAGACAACGTTTTTGTTGCTGTTTAACTTATACAACAGCTTGGTCCAACCTAGAGTTCTTGACATGTGATGGATGTGACGATGAATACAACAAATAACTGTGAATAACAGTTATAACAAATAACAGCATGATCCACCCAATATCTCAAATCTATTTACTTGCTCGAAAAAAATTTATTCCTATTCATGCGGTCTGCAATAGCTAGAAATTTCCATGTAGAAATGTCGATTTAAAAAAACGGTTATTGTCCCTCTCTAGAATTGGTACAAAAATATGGAATGATATCCCCCCTGAAATTCGCCAGCTTAAGAAAACACACTTTAAACGTAAAATGAACGAATTACTTCTGAAGTTTCTTAAAATTGAGATGAATGTTGATATGCTCTAAATCAATCTTTTGAAGTATATGGCTTTGCTTTGACAGTTACGTACAATACCTCAGATCATTATTTATTCATTTTTTAATTGTTATTCTTTTGAACACTCTTTTCTGTTATGTACGAGGCGTTTGTTTGTGCAATTCTTGTGAATTTTTAAGTGTCTTTGTTTACTTGTGAGAGCCAGTAATAATGTCGCAGTGTAAGTGGGCCGCCCAGAATAGCAATACTAACTGTGGGCAACCATGGTCTTGTTTGTATAATTATAATTTGTTTGTAAATAAAGTTAAAGTTAAGAAGAGAAGCCAGCAATGTTTTGTTTCCACAAAAAGAAACATTAAATGCACCTCAAGCCCATCGAGTAAATGATGGTACACTGAGAGTCACCCAGGTATAAATGCTTATGCACAGACTGTTGACGACTACGATTATATTATTTTTCATCACATGCACTGGGCAAGAGAAGTTAACAGTTCTTTGCTGTGAAATATTACAACGTTTGGTTGTTTCTAAATGCATTTTGTTTTATCTTTGTTGTGAATGGGGTTTTTGTGGATCAGTTCTATCTTTGTTGGTATGATTTGTATGTATACAAGGTTAAAATGATTTCAGACTTTCAGATTTCAGATTTGTCTTTCAGATTTTGCCTTTGTTTAAGGATTTTGTATTTACATCTGGAACAAAGAAAAATACAAATCAACCTTAGTTTGAAATCATTTTGACCTGGGATCTCATTTTAACCCTCAATAAATACAAAGAAATTAAGGTGATTCCCTGGTTTTGCATTGCGCATTCCTACTGCGCACGATTTTTGCGTCATCAGCACGCGCACACGAGCGCGCGCGCGTACAAAACATAAGGGATTTCCCTCAAACTAAGCTCAATAGCGAGATAAAAGCTCCTTTTCTCTTAAACAAGCACGGTGACCCCCACTTTTTATTTTATAAATTCAATGAGAACAATATCTGCAATAACTGAGAAAAAATTTGGCAGAAATCTATAGCTACTTTTTTGGCAAATGAAATAAATGCTACAGATAGAGACGTAAGGGGCCCAGCAGAGCAAGTCCAAATTATGTTTCCTTTAAAGGATAAAAATATCAATTAATAATGCAGGGTATTTGAAGCCATTTTTTCTGGGACGTAGATGAATAAGCAATCAAAGAAAGTCGAACTCTGTGTGATATAGCACGCCGCATTGAAAAATAATGGATCTTGTTTGTTGTGCACTGAGATAACCAAAAGTCACCTAAATAACCATATTTGTCAGCATCGTGGCATGAAAACAAGCACGGTGACCCCCTCTTTTTATTACCTTTTTAACATCTCCTTGTACTGTAATGTCATCATACCAAGTTTCATCAGAAATCTATGACGGGTTCTTTTACCCGGGAATCACCTTAAAAGAATTTAAACCAAGTATAAAATAAAACCCACATGTTACACCTGATATCCATAATTTCAATTTGTTTGAAGCAATTAATCCCGGCTTGGAATAACTGCCTTAATACTTGCCAAAATCGAATTACTTGTTATTTTTGTAAGTGGACTATCTCTAGAATGCTTAATTTGCATGCATAATAAAAACAAGTGACACAGCCGTTGCACAGGTTTTCTTCAGAATGCAGTGCAGACGAGTAGCTTTGCGGTACATAGATGTAATTCCCTCTTTTTCATTGTGCTCGTTGATTTAGGTAACTGCATCATCTTTGGAAGGGGCCAAGTACCTCTTAAAAATTTGTTCTGGTGGCCCACTAGCTGACAAAGTGAACCAAGGAGTCTTAATTGGTGCTGGCAATTTCCACATGATGTCTCATCAAGAGAGGCAACTGATTCTAGAATATTTACAGCATGTCACGGCAGATGATGTGGATGAAGCTGTTGAGTCATTCCACAGTGCATTTCTACCCATGCATTGTAAACCAGTGGGTGGGAAGCTTTGCAGGAAAGGCGATTTTGTTTCTGCAGTCCAACAAGGGGCTGAGATTTTTTTCAAGAACTTCTTCTTTGTTAAAGTTAACAATGAGTATCAATCACTTGTTCTTGGTGACACGTTTCAGTTGTTATTTAATCCTAGTGGTCCTGTTTCAAGGCATCCTATCAGTGATACTGCACACTCTTGTGTTTGTGTAGGTGTAAAGGATCTTAGACGAGAGATCATGTTGTTTCCGGAGACAGGTAACAAGTGTGCAGTGGTTGATCCCTTTAGGAGAACTGTGAACCTCCCCAAGGTGATTGTACCTGTTTATCCTCAAGTTGGTGATTTTGTGTCTGTGATTGGTGATGATGCTGGTGACCCATGGAGGGCACTAATAACAGAAGTGAACTACCATAGATCAACCGTGAAAGGTTATTTCTATGTATATCATCCCAATTTTGATGCTTATAACCACCTCTGGGTAAGAGAGAGGCCACAAAGAAAGGAGACTATTCATTTCAACAGTCTTTTGTCCATTGTGAATGGTGAATGAGTGGGTAATGCGTGCAGACACACTTGAGAACTTTTACCACAATATTGAGACTTCAGTTTTGTAAAGCAGGATATACAGTGTAGCTATAACCAAACCTTTATACATGTTACAGGTCAAATTTGATTTTCCTTTGTTTTAGGATTATGGTACACGTAATAAGTCTGGAACAAAAGAAAATGAAATTTAACCTGAAATCAAATTGACGTGTAAGATTTGTACATATGAAAACAGTCTTATTGAAGTTTGGAGTTGTTGAAGAAAGTTTGGATTTTAGTGTAATTATAACAACTGGCGGCACAGGAAAACAAGTAATGTGCATATCTATAAATCCATAGTTAATAATCAAGCCTTGGACCTAAGTTCCACTTTTTTCTTAGACCTAATTCGAGTTTGGATTTAGTAAAAATCCAGCACAGGAATATTAATGAGATATACAGATTGGTGTTTTTTCAAAGCAGAATATCTCAAAACCCATAGTTAATAACCAAACCTGGATAACAAAGAAACCGGATTACTAGGTTCCACTTTTGGTTTCAACCTAATCCGAGTTTGGATTTAGCAGAAATCCAGTATAGGAGAATGGGATATCCAGATTGGTGTTTTTTCAAAGCAGAATATCTCAAAACCCATATTTAATAACCAAACCTGGATAACAAAGAAACCGGATTACTACGTTCCACTTTTGGTTTCAACCTAATCCGAGTTTGGATTTAGCAGAAATCCAGCACAGGAAAATGAGATATCCAGATTGGATTGGGCTCGATTCTTCAAAACCCAAGGTGAAGATGTTTCTTTTAATATCCAGGATGAGGAGAAAACCGTGTTTTTTATTACCTGACAGAAAAACCAGGAGAAAACCTGATCAAAACCAAACATGGTTAATATGGGAAGTTGGATTTTACAAAATCCATATCAAAAACAAGTATAAACTACATTGGATTTTTGGTTTTTTTCCTGTGATAATTAGCTACCTTTAGCTTAATGTAATTGTACAGTGTTTCTAGCTCAATTAGGCCTTTCTCTCCTTGTTCTGGCTATAAGTACTGTAGTGGTGTTGATTCGTATTTAGTGTTTGCCATTGGATTCGTTTTAAACTTGTTAGTCTGTCCAGTTCCTGGAGGTGATTGAGACAGCAATTCCCTGTTCACATGTAGTCTTGCAGGACTGGAATAGTGAAGACGTTTGTTGCATATGGCACACAGTCAGTTCTCATATTCCTTGGAAGTTTCCTCGTTGATGTGCTCCTCTAAGGCTTCTTCTTGGCTGCTTTGATACTTTCCTAAGAATTTGTGGTGATCATCATCATTTATTACTTGGATGGTAGCATTGGTACTTTTAACTTTTACTTTTAACCAAATTTGGGCTATGTTTGGCGGTGTATGTCAACAGAATAAAAAACAGTAGCTAGGCCACTTTATGGCCAGTTATTGGTCAATCCTCACAGTTTCGAAAAAAAATTTTCGGGAGGAGTCAACTGCTCAGGAATGCATGGAATTCAGGAAAATATGGGCCGTGGTCAGGTCCCCTCCATCTCACCTTAAAGCTCAAAACGGAAACGGGATTTATTATTTCACCACAACATTAGGTATGCAAAAAAATATAAGCAAAAACGAAAGTTTTCACCACAGTGCGCATTCTAATGTTATATTGTTACATCTTTATGAACAAAATTATGATTGTTTACCTTGATGAATTTTGAGAATCCTTAACTCGGGAAATATTTTGCTCCAGAGTGCGCACTGCGGTGTAAATTTTCCGTCTTCTATTTACTTTTGCACTGCCAAGTTTGAAACCCCAACGATTTATCGTTAAGAGGCAAGATTGAAAAACGTACTTCCCTATCATGGTGTATTTGGCTGTTGTAGTTGTAAATCGGCCATAAATTGCGGAAAATGTCTCATTTCCCGTTGTTTCGAGCTTATTTCGATGGCAGCCATGTTTGCTGTGTCCACAGTAAGTATTTGCAGCGGTGAAACATAAAATACTCCCCCCATATATGGTAAAGTTGACCATTTTTGTTTATCTATTTTTCCCGCGAAACCAATGAGAGGGTGGCATAACGCCTTCACCTAGCAACGACACCTTGCTGGCCATAATCTCTGCATGTTGACAGCTAGACACCATTTGATATCCTTTGTTTGACAACGCGTTCGGTAGACGATTTTGAAAGAAAATATCGCATGGATTTATATCATATAGAAATTTATTTATCCAAAAAGAGTTATATAGAGAGAGAGTTTCATTTATCAAAGAAATAATTATACCCATTGATGGCCAGTGGCGATCAGAAAGACTGGTCAAGAAGTCATCACGAAGTTCGCGGCTCGGGAAGCGCTTCAAGAATTCGCCTGAACACTGGACTGCTTGAAGAAGCTGGGTGGAAAATCTTGTCTCGCGAATCTGGAAATCGAGTACACTTAACGTACCTGGATCCAGAGGGTAAGAAATTCAAGAGCTCGAAAGACGTAGAAGGCAAACTAGAGGCTGATGGAATACTCGATCAATTTGTGAAGGAGAATACATGTAGCTCAGAAGTCGCCATAGAAGTGTCCTCCACAAGCAAAGATTGCAGGGAAGATTCCGATGAAACCACCATTGAAAAAAACAACTACCAAAGGTCATGTCAAATCTGGGTAAGTATTTTCTCTGGTCGCTTGTAGTAATGTTCCGTTTTCCTTTTCTAAAATTCCACAATTTGCAGTGATACATTTGTACTTCAGTATTCTTTCACATTGTCAAAAATGAATACTCTTCCCTTTGCCGTCTTTTTAACATTTCATGATTCACATTTTATTTTGTCAAATTGTGAACTCTTTCTGCACATGGAAAGAACGCTTTTTTTTTTTAAATCTGCAGTTTGATCATTCCAGAGGGATTGTTTGTGGGCACAACCTCAAGATTTCAGCAACGTTTTCTGTTGCCCTTCATACAATGGGAGGTGTAAAGGTGCGTATGAATTAGGAAATTTATACTCGTGTCCTCAAGTAAGTAGTGCAAAGAAAAATTTCGTTGAGCTTGATTCAAGAGATGTCTGTGTTTGTATGACCTTCATATCATCAGAAGAACGATCGAGTGTGTAATTTTAGGATTTTAGTGTGAAAGGTTTTTACATATAATCATAATCGTGTTTATCACTCATATGATTACAGACCAAATTGGACTCCAATGTATGTATGTTGTTTACCTTCAAGTGTTGTGGGTGCTGGACCACAGAGATAGACTACAAGAGCAGCCAACTTGCCCAGAATTCACGGAGGCAAATAGTATCCTTGGCCCTCTCTTTAGCATTTTTCATAAGTGGGCATGGGTATGCTTGTTATAGGAAAACCCTTGGGAGAGGTTTGGGTTTGGGTGTTACCTCACAAAAACCCTTCTTGGAAGTGATTGACCTCGCCCTTCCTCATATTAAAGACATGCTTGATGAGATGTGTGATGATGCCAAACATCAAATGATACAACTGCCATCAGATCAAATTGGTAGCTGGTCCAGAGCAGTAACATGCTGTGATGGTTGCTAGCTAATACGGGGGCATTTTAGTAAAAATTGCACCTTTGTGATAAAAAATTATATCACAGGTGCCCTTCTGTATTATGGGCACCTGTCAATGTGAGGTGCAGACAGGATTTGCGATGAAGATTTATGGCAAGGTACTGCTAAGTCAGTGGAGGGCCATCTTAGCCAGAAGCTTTGGGCTCAGGCAAAAGAAGAAGGCCTAAATGTTGCAATCAATTGGCAGGATGCCGACTCTTCGTCTGCCAAAGGGTTTCGGTATTCATTCTCTAATGAACAGGAGTCTAGAGTTATGTTATGTGGGGGGCATGTAGGTAGAGCACATGGGAAAAAATTAGAAGATTTGAAGGGAATGTCAACATTTACCCCAGCATTTATTGCCTTGCACAAATCAGAATTTCCTTCTACAGAATCATTGAAATGCTGCTGTGCTGGCAAAAAGCATACTTTTGTTGCAACAAGGAACAAACCTGTATGTGGTTGTATAGGGCCCGGATTTATTCAAAATGTCAAACGGAATCACTACTGTGCACTAAATTCAGGCTGGTAACAGTCCTGAAAAGTACAGAGAGACCATGCTGAAACTTGGCAAATACCACAGCAAGGACATTCATGAATGGGAGGGAGGGTCTTGTTCTTTTCATCCCCTGACAAAGTACTCTTGTAAGAATTGTGATTGTGATGAAAATGGGTTTTACCCAGATATGAAATGCCAAGGACAGCCATATCACTCTACTCACTCCCTGAAATGTGAGTTTTATGGGCTGCCTATGAGATAGAGTGTGCTGAAAGGGCAAAAAATGCAAAGAGTGTGATTGACACAGAATTAGGGAAAGGGCACTCAAACATGCCAGAGGCCACCTTTAGTGTTTTCGCAAAATTCAGGGCCAAGGATACCAATCTACACCAAAAACATTACCAGGCCTCTACCAATCTGGGCCTTATTCAGGCAAACATGACATGGCTGTTTAAGGAAAAGGGGGTACAATACCACTGGATCATTGAGCTGTATTTTCGGATGGGCCTTCCAGTACTCAGTGGAATTCAGGAGATTGTATGTAAACGAAATCTTGTCGATTTCATAACAAGAAGGTGTTGTTTTGTAATGATCAGGTGGGGATGATTTGGGATGTGAAGTTCTGTTTGGATATTATAATGATTATATCAACTGTTAAAAAAAATATTCCAATATAGTGAGGAGAACAGAAAAGGAATAGACAAAGTTCAGCACCTGTGTTCAGTGTTCTATATTATATGCATGTGGACATGTGGTTTGTGCCAACATGACAACAGAGAGAGAATGAAACGGTTGGAATACTACGAGACGGATGTGGGGAAAAAGAAAAGAGTCAAGAAAAAAGTAAACCGAGCCGAGGAGCAAGAATTGAGGTATAACTAATCAGTGCAGTGGTCATTCATTAACTATAAACAGGGTCACCAAATTTACAACTCTTTTCAGGACATCATCGAACAAACTGAATCAAAATGTAATTACTGCCCATCTAGATAGCCTTTTGGTATTGGTGGGATAGTGTAACCTTTTTTATTTGTAATGATAAGATTGTTACATATCTTAGGTCTGGGATACTAGCAAATCCACTACTTACTGAAGGGGAAGTATAACAGTGCTTGCAAACATAGTCTTGCGTCTCTTTCTTGTCTTGTAGAAAGAAATATGTCAAGAATTGCCAAATTAGGCACACATATGGAGAGGAAGAGCAGACAGATCTTTTGGAAGAAGAAGCAGTCCTCCTTGCAGAGAATGCTGTTGATGAGGGACTGGTCAGTGGCACTGAAATTACATCAGTTCCTGTTCCTGATGCCCCTGAAAGTGCTGTAGTGACTCTTGGGTGAGAGAATTGCAAATGGTGTGGGAGTACCACACACAGTCGCAAACGCACAAAGACTGCCCCCATAATCCTAGAAATGCTCCCACCATATAAAATATTCTTTTTTTGTAAACTGTAGTATTCAATTTTGGTTGCTATAAAGGTACAGTTGAACCTCAGTTATCCAGACCAATTCTTCTGATCCCATTATTTTTGTGAAATATTAATAAGGCATAATGAAGATTCCTTAAAGGCTATTCTTTTGAGTTCATTGTAATTTAGGCACTGAAAATGTGAGTTATGACTGGCTGAGACTTGTTTTGTTGCCAAGTGAAACCTTGGTGTCCTAATTAATTTGTGTTTACCTCATCAATATTCACATTTTCAATTTTCTGGACTATTCACTACAGTCCCATTGACTCTGGATAATCAAGGTTTGACTGTATATGTATTTGGTTAGGCTAGCACAACCCTGAGAACTGTACTCTTTGGTAAACATGGTGTTGATATTTGGGTCTGGTGCCTTAGTAGAATGCATACATATGTCATCAAGACAATGATACAATTGAATCTTTTATTGTCATATTGAATGTGCTGCAAATGAATGTACATGTGGCAAAATTGGTATCTCATCAGTGTAAATAATATTTTTCAAAAAAATTCAATGTTTTCATTATTCATAACTTCAGATCTTTATGTAGGAAACATTTAGTGTGTAAAAAATATAAAAAAAAAACAAATGACAACAGTGCAGATTGCAGATTTTCACCGCATAGCTGGCCATTTTGCCCTGTGGAGGTCTTCTAGTGTCACGTGGTAAACCTAAAAAAAATTAAAACATGATCAATGAGTGAGTGTCAAACATGCTGCTCTCATTTTCTCACTAATATAATTCTAACCTCGCCCTCCACTGATTTTTATGTAATGTTCTACATTCATTAATATATTATATGAATATTGATACTTGCTTTGTTTCAAGTTTCATCCACTTTACCTACTGGCTAGAAAATGAGCACTTTCAATGAACATTATTATCTAGAGGTAGACCCCACTCCCTCCATCCTTATGAAATTGTAGCGTTCCTTTAGCGGATCTCTGTTCAACACAAACATAAAAAAAAGGACAAAAAAACGTGTTCATTTTGATTGGAAAAATGAATAAAAACATGTTATCACAGCGCTTTCCGGGTCCTGATAGTCCCTCAGGTTTTCCTGGATTATGGCCTGGACATCTTTGATGCATTCCGGGTACACGTACGTGGGGAAAGTCTTTCCCCGAAATTGCCCTGTGCCGATTTTGTTCCCAAACTGAGAAAATAAAAAGATCGTCACTGAGTGTACTGATCGAAAACAATAGTCTACAATTATGTCCATTTTATAATACCACTGAAATGTATAAGGACAAAAAACTGGCCTCATATGCATTGTGATGCGGGTGTGAGATAAATACGACGGCGGTGTCAACTCGAAGATCGCCAGTTTTGAGATGGAGTTACATTGCTTATTCTTCAGAACTCAAGATATTGCCGGGAGTATTGAGTAAATCCCAGGACACACTGCACGTAGCACTTTACTCACTGCGCACAAGGAATTCAATTTTCGGGACGTGGTTGATGACTTCGTGACAATGTCAGCGAGTAGCTATGAGTTCAATGCGAGATCGAAGGTCATAAGGACATGGTTAGGCAAACAATGAAGGTAAGCTTCATTAGTTTCCCTTCAAAAAAATGACATAATATCACACATAGAGTCAGAGACTTACCCAAAGTATGCCAAACAAGCGCCTATAACAACGCCTTCTGGCTTGGTCTGCGCTTTCACCCATTTTGCACGAAAAACGTGCTAGAAGGCGCCTTAGTCCTGGAGGCGTAGATCTGAAACTGCAAGCAAAAGGAGGTCCCATTATTGCCAGCTCTTATTCTCAAATGAAATGGAAACAAGAACTTCTCTCGAAAAGAAATCTCGTTTACCCTCGTTCTTGAAAACTGCGATCTAACGCCACCAGTGCATGTTCCCGACTCGCGTCCATGATCAAAGAGGATTCGTATTTCATTATCGAATGGTTTTATCAAATGGATCTGTCAACAAGGCATATTCCAGGAAATTCCTTCGGGGACTGCAAACACGTTTGCTCTGGCATCAAATCTCTATTTTGCCGCGAAATCCCTACTTGGAAATGAAACTTTTAAAACTTGTATCTCAGAAACCCGGCGTTTTCCAGCCATTAAATTTGGCAAGTATGCTACTTTATCATTAATGTTTAACATGTAAAATAACCAAAGTAATCCGAGAAGGTAACTTTATCCTCCAGGAATACCTTAAAGGCATTCCACTGTTGTTGTTGTTAGTACTCAGTACAGAATATATTGAACTGGTACAATTTTTAATTTCATAGTATAGTTTGTTGTTAACTTACAATATTAATTTATTTTTTGGAGCACTTGTCTGCCATGAATAAGCTTTAGTTCTACTGTGGTTAGTTTTCATTTACAATCATCCGTTGTTACTTTTTATAAATCTGAGCCTAGGGTTAGTGTTAGGGTAAGGAAAGACAGTGTTAGGGTTCCAGTTATGGAATGGGTACATGTCACTGGGTTAGGGTTAGGGTTAGGGAAGATTTAGGGTGACAGCTGATTGCCAGTGAGCTTCAATTTCAAACACATAGCCACTTTTGTCTTTATTTTTCGGCTGCTCATGTCGGACTTCTGTGTGAATAAACTTGCTTTTTTCTCTGATACTGTCTCTGCATTGGCATTATTTGTAACTAGTGATTATCTTATGGTAGTCATTTTGTGATTTACTGTAAAGTACTTATTAATAAATGATTTTACAATAAAGTTACAATTGTTCATAATTGTTGTCTTTTTGTAGATAATCATGATGTGTTGTTTTTTGTGAAGAATAAACATTAAAATTATTTGGAGTACTATTTCTATGAAAACCCAGTTGCTTTTTTACAGGCTGCTGTGAAAGATATTTCAGTTGAATAGTTTAATTGCACAGTAGTGGCTGAACAGGGATATAATCGTGAAGGAGAAATCAGAGTGTTTATTTTCCCATACTGAGTGACTATTTGCACACAACCGCTTTGTTCAATTGAGGTTATTTTTCCCAGTAACATGTTGGGGTGCAGCGGGCTTGTTTTGTCGACTTTGTCAATTTTTACTGCCACCATATCAGCTACTTTGAAGTTGGGCTGTTTTTTCTCTTGCTTTCTCTTTGTTTGGTTTTCTATTTTTTTTTGTCGTTTTCTTGGTTGGTCTTCATCATGTTGTGGTTGTGACCTTTTTTCATTGCTTTCTTCCAAATTGTTTTCTTCTTGTTCAGATTGGCTTTCTTTGCTCTGTTGATTTAGCTTTTCCCTGTGAGGTTTTATTCCGTAGACAGCTTCGTAAGGGGAGACTTTGATGGCTCGGTGGTATGAGATGTTTCTGGTGTATGAGGCCTCTCTCGTGTACTGGCACCATTTCTTGATGTTTTTGTCTGCTGTGCTTACTATCAGTGACCTCATGTCTTGTTTCCAAGATTGGTTTCTTCTCTCAGTTAGCCCTTGGGTTGTCGGTGTTTGAGGTGCGCCATGTGATAATTCGATGCCGTTATCCTTGCAAAACATCTTTAACTTCTTGTTTTGGAACTCTCCCCCATTGTCTGTGATTATTTTCTTTGGAAATCCGTAGGTGTAACAGTACTCTCAGAGGCTTTTTAATACTTCATCAGCTGTTTTTTGTCTGCCTCTATGTGCTGTCCTTTGATGCGCCAAAGTCAGAACATAGTATAGTTGACTCTTGGGTACAACTACCTTTTTCTCGGTGGTTAAGATTTTCCCTTGATGGTACGACCATTTCTTCCTCTTGAGTGTTGTTGCTTGCAACTTTGTTAATTTCGTCGTATCGTGATTTGTATTGGATTCGCTGAGAGCGATTTCAGCTTGGCTTTTTACGACCTCTTTGGCCGTTTGCGTTATTGCGTTTCTGGTTCTGTTTATAGGTCTCTAATTCTTTGTAGAATGCTTCTTTTGACACACACTCCATGATTGTTTGAAGGGTTGCACGGATGTTAATTTGGACCGAGAGTGGCCTGGGATGAATAATAAAATATTTAATTATAAATTACCATGGTAAGTTTGTATGATCTGCTTGTGTGGTCAAGTGTGGACAACAGATCCAGAGGTAGGGAGTTCAAGTTCAAGTTCGGATGAATAAAACTAAAATCTTGAGTATACTGTGTAAAGTCTGTCATAGAGGGGCAGGATATGCAAGGATATGCAAGGAGGGAGGCCACCTGGAAAATAAGGGGGGATAGAACTGTGAAAGAAAGGGGGGTTGGATAGAGGTGAGGGAGGGGGAGGAAAGTAGAAGAAAAGAAAGAAATAACGTGTTCTTTTTTAGACCCCCTAAAAACCACGCCCCTGTTTTTTAACTACACCTCAAAAAAAGGAAAATCCCTTTTTTAGACAGTTGATAAAAATAAGCCAGTACAATTAAAATTGTACCAGTTCACCAGTTCAGAAAAAAATGTACCAAAGGAACAAATTGTACTACAACATCCATTCTTTATTGTAACATCCCTCCCAGTAACAGATGACAAACCCAGCCTCCTTAACTTCAAAGACCTTTTCAGTGACTGGAGTCCTGCGATAATTTTTGAGCTCCTCAGCAACGAATTCTCCTTTCAAAAGGGCAACGTTTTCTTGCACCTGCTGTGCTCGCCTGGCAGGCTTCCTATAGGGTCTTGTGTAAATCTGTTAAAAGTGAATTAAGAGGTAGTGATATCCTAAGTACTGTATTCCAAGTACATTCAAATAGGTCATAAAACGATGATCATTGGTGACAGAGAATCAGGTTCAAAACAATACACTGCTGACATCACCCTGTTGAGTAAATGAGTGTTTCTATTCTCAGTATTCAATGGTGTATTATTGCCCTGTTTCATTGCCTAAATAATATGTTATCTTACCTTCTACTAAAGCAAGGTAAGGATAAAGATATAGCATTTCATACCTTGTTATGCAGCGTATTTTAGTCAAGAGTAAAAGTTAATGTCTAGGCATCCTGTTAATTATTGTTAAATTACTTTAAGATATTAACAGGTCCCATCCATTCATTCATTCATTCATGATCCAGTTGCCATAGTACATTACCACGAAAGAGTTCTTTTTAATTAACTTAAAGCAATGTGGATGTACATGCTCATGTAACATCTCCCTGCCCTCTTTTATCCATGCGCCAACATCCAATATTTGCACGAGTC
Organism: Montipora capricornis; assembly: GCF_036669925.1. Classification (NCBI taxonomy): domain Eukaryota; kingdom Metazoa; phylum Cnidaria; class Anthozoa; order Scleractinia; family Acroporidae; genus Montipora; species Montipora capricornis. The sequence goes on along the minus strand of NC_090889.1, from coordinate 4,261,529 downwards.
GGAAGGCAACTGGATGTTGATCTGTTACGAAAAAAGGGAGAGAGTGTAGCAAACAGGACAACAATTTTGATTGAACTGCTAATGTTTTTAATTCATTAGGACAATTTGATTCTTGATATGCAGCACGATTTTGTGATCATGTCACACACGTCCCTCAAATTAATAAATTTATTTTTTCTAATTTTAAGTGACATGTTTTAACTTTTTTAGGTGCATAGGTTCAAAAATGACAGCGAAAAAAATGCTGTAATTGTAGTCACTTGATTTGGAACAGGAGATGCATACAAGAATCTTTGGCAAAGAAGCCCAGATAAATACAGAATGATGGTAAGTTTTAAGGATACATAGCAAAGATTTAGGACATGTACAGCATTTAAAGATACAATATCATAATGCATCATATTTTCTTATCCATATGTAACCATTGGAGCTCTTGCATAGGTTTATTGCGAGGAGAAATAGTACTGGCCTACCAAAACACAGTGCGATGTAAGGAGTCACAGGTATCATCAAGTGTTATTGCATAAATCTCTGTTGGAAATCAGAGGAAAAAGCAAAGCCAAGGTTTTTGTCGCTAAAGAGAGCAAAAAAGTGGTCAACACCACCCTAACTGCAAGCGGCCTATCACAGTGTGTTGCTGACTCTTTGCGTGGGGGACCGAAACAGCGCCATTTCAAACTAATTATTCTTGCAACATTAATGGTATTGTTGTACTCCTGAAATGAATGTGTTTCATTAATTTACACGTCAGGCACTTATTATTCACAGGAGACAGGACGATCAGTATATATTTTAGTAAAGAATATGCACGAAATACGACAACTAATGACAACATGCGAAATATTGATGAAAAGGTCCTTTAAAGGGGGACTCTGACGAAAAAACACGATTTTTTAAAAAGTCTCAAATCCTCGAGGAAACGCTGCCAAAATGTTGCATATGCTTTTCAAATAATGAATTTAACTTACTTTCACAAACATTTCAATGTTATTACGTTGAAATACTGGTTTTTCATAGCATCCGCCATTATTGGTATGTCGCCCGCATACTCATTCGAGAAAGCCTTGAACAAGGACTTATGACGTCACTTACTCAACATATCGCTCGCTGCTACTTGAGTAAACAATGGAAAACATGTCAGAAAGCAAAGCTTCGTCTTTTATCGATCATGATTTATCGACTTCGGAATTATCGTTTGACTTCGAAAAAATATTCTGAGTCACTCACCTGTGATTATGAAGATTTAGACTCTTGTTGTTTAGATGAGTGGGTTTTAAAAATAGTCATCATAGGATTAAGAAACCAAAAAACGAGCGATACACATCATTGTATGAGCAAGGCCAAATGCAAACTGCGAAGTATTGGTATTAGAGCGCTGTATAATAAGCTCAATTTGGATTGCACTTTTCAATTTTCCTTGTCGGGAAATATTTTCATGTTTTTTATAACGTAGCAATTAAGAACGACAATGGCAATAATTTTCCTTGCTCCTGAATAGATTTCTACCATCAGTTTCATACCGACAGTTTATTCGTCTTGTTTGGGACTTCATGGGGTGTATCACTTAGGACATTAAGAACATTAAGACCTTCTTGTAATTGTTTGGGGCATTGCTCAGAGTGTGTTTTAGCCATGCCTTTCTTCAGGTTTTCACTGTTCTAGGGTTGACTGAAAAGCCAAGGACTGGTCCAGGAGACAATCCCTGTAAGGATAGTCCAGTAAATGACGAGTATAAACCACTGTCCTTTTGAAGCTGGCATCTCTTCTGTGACCTGTACAAATAAGTTAATTTCATCTATTTTACAGCAGTTTTTCATGACGCTGTTATTTTTATTATACAGATTCATAACATTAAGGTTTTATTGTGGTTTTACAACTCTAAGATATGTTTAAATGCATGTACTTTGTACTTCACGGGTTTTCTTCAATTCTCTAAATAACATAAATTTACAACTACAAACCTAAAATATGAAAGAATGTGAATAAGTGACACTGTTCTTCGCCTTTGTAGGGCTTCCCTGTCTGGTGATATTCTGGTGTCATTTCTTGTAATGCATCTTAAAAGAAGATCAAACAGCCCAGGAGCATTCTCCTCGCAAAATTCCCTCATCATAACTGGATCATACAGTGGTGCTTCAGGTTTGCTGTCATAGTATTTGAACACAGCAGTCTGGCATTGAGCGACCAGCTGGCCAAAGGTGATGTCTGCAAAACAAACAAAGGTAATAGTTATTTTGTTTACAAAATATGCTCTTAAATATCACCTCAAATATATCCAAATCATGATTTTTAATTTGAGCTCTAGAAACAAAATTGTTACAAGTGAGGAGGGAACATATTCAGACTGCCAAAAAATATGTTGGAGAATAGAATTTACAGAAATGTTTATATTTCAGTGCCTTGCTTTAGTTTAAGTCACTTGCTGTTTTCCTTTACAGCTTAGTATGAGTCTGGCCATTTTGTAAAGCAAAATGCATCAATTCTATACAAAAAATGTTCTTGGTAGTGTACCTGAAGCTGAACGTGTACTTTCCTTGTTTTCTAGGGCTGTCTCAAGTTGATTGGAATTCTTTGAAGAAGTGTCCTATGAAGATACACTGTTTGATATGAATAAACTTGTGCTTTTTTATTACCTGTTTTTACCTGTTTATTGTTGGGCGAATGTGTTCTGGTTGAGGTAGAGTTGGTGCTCTTAGCCAAGCAATATTATTGACTGGTTCTAAAAATATTTTTGTCCTGACCTTTGAAGTCATGAGGTAAAAAAATTAATAATTAAATGTACAGTATATAGTGCTAATTGTATAAAATATTCATAAGCACTTTACATTTTAAAATATAAAATTATAAAAAGTAGCAAAACAATAAAAAAGGTAATAAAAATAATAAAAAAGACAGTACAAAGGTTTGGTTTTTTTTTTTTAATTTTTAACTAATTTATTTATTACATATATATTTTATGTAATAATTTTCATATCCCCTTAGTATATAAGACTTAATTTTCTGGATAAAAATAAAATGAGGAAGAGAATAAACATTTGTACACTGACCTTTGGTAGAAATCAGACTGCTTTGTAATCAGACTGCTTCGATAAGGCATTGTCTGCTATCGTAGCGCCTTTATTTCACCAGTGTATCCCTGGCCGATAATTCTGGGTGTTAGCTCCTAACCTATTAAATAGATGGTAAAATCTCTTCGGGATGCTTCTTTTAGACAGCTGCGTGAAGTGTTCAAGAAATGGAGAGGAACAATACTCGTTTGCTTCACAGCTTGCTCTCATCCAGTGCCGAGTACAGGCCCAACAATTTAAATCTCCGTTCACAAATCGGGCAATGGCCTCGTCAAACCGCCTTAGGGGACCTTGGCATTCTTCCCCAGTTCTTGTTCGCTTTACAAACCAACAAATCCGGTCCGTGGGCTTTCCATAACACCTCAGCAACAACAAAGTAAACGTAACTCATCTCTCTGATGGACGATCGATAAAGTTCGTGCAAAAAACTATCTGGTTTCTGCACTTTTTTCACCTTTTGTACATACTTTAACCCTTTTGTACAAAACGGTGTGGAAAGACCTATTTTCGATGGACCTCTTCTGAAAACGTCAAGCTCCCGTTTTCAGTTAAACGTTCCTTTTTTACAAAACACCGGGGTCTACACGAGAATTTTTGCAACCGCCGCCATTTTCATAACGATTGTTGTGGTACTTGATTGAAATCCAGGCCGATCGGTAGTAGTACTTTATCATCTGCAACTGCTTCCAGCTCCCCCCGGCACCGATCAAGAAGCAGAAGCATTCCTCTGCCTTTGTTACCGAGTCCGAAGAGCAACACGTACATTTGCACCTAGAAAAAAAAACGAGAAATTTAAA
>NC_090889.1:4235164-4237664 GCF_036669925.1 Montipora capricornis | reverse complement strand
TCTCGCTGAGTGTTATAATGTCCATTGGATATTGTTTGACTGTTAGAAGGAACTCGTTGAATGTAGAGGTCATGCACTGGGTATTTAAGTGCATGAGTCGTAGGTCTTTGGATTTCTCTCTTAGAATTCTAATTATGTTCTGAGTAGTTTCCTCATCTTCAGAAGGCTCCGCAAGTTCATGATCTCCCACTATTTCTTCACTGGAACACGCACTGAACGGAAGTATAGAAAGCACGCATCCACCACACGTCCAGTCTAGTCCATGTATCACATGCTTTAACCCAGCACACTTCACATGATTCATTCCAAAGCACACATTGCAGGTTACACATTTCTGATTTTTCCTAATGGTTTTCTCGCATTGTTCACATTTGCGTGTTGGCTGTTTAGACGATGGACCTGGATTAGTGCAAATATCCCCTCCTCTCAATAATAACTGCTGTGTAGCGCATGAATTGGGATACAATAAGTATCTACCCTTGGATCGCTTGGGCTTCCTGTGGTAGTGTTTTAGATTGTTTTGTCCGACAACGAAAGCATAGTCACAAACATCATAATAGAACGAGTACAAGTTTTTGAGCCCGGAAAAATTGGATCTAGTTGTTTGGTTTCTCAAAACGTCGCTTTTGCAGGCAAAGATTCTCTCTATTAGAGAATAATTTGCACCACTGCACTCGATATTGTTTGTAAGTGTTATCCTAAATGCTAATGTAGGGCTCCTTGGATGAATGACTTTAAATAATTTCGTCTTGAACTCCAACTCGCCACGAACTTCAATGATCGTATTTAACTGCTCCTGCAAGTATTTCTTGTTGGTTGAGCTGTCCAGAGTATTCAGCATGATAACAATGGCTATGGATTGTCGTAAAGCTTCGGTCTTGCAGGCAAAGATTCTCTCTGCTAGAGAATAATTCGCACCACTGCACTCAGCATTGTTTGTGAGTGTTATCCTTTGTTCACTAAATGCAAATGTAGCGCTCCTTGGATGAATAACTTTGAATAGTTTCGTCTTGAACTCCAACTCGCCATGAAGTTCAATAATCGTATTTAACGGCTCTTGCGAGTGCTTCTTGTTGGTTGAATTGTCCCGAATATTCAGCACAATGATAACAATAACTATGGATATTCGTAAGGCCATAGAGGTCATGATAGGAGAGAAAAGTCGCAAAATAGACGGAGCTTATGTAAACACGTCCGACACCTCACAGCCATTAACCTCGTTGGAACTGTTGGTGGCGTCTGGGAAGACAGAATCTCAGGGAAGGATTTATTTGCTTAAGGGTATCAAACAGCTGAGTTGCCCTTCATTATTTTGTACACTAGGCTGTCTGGCTTCATACAAAGTACACTTCAATCCCTCTGAACATTTTCCGCTGTACTTGGGGTTAATAATGTTATATCCCATGATAGGTTCTGCATGAATACCCTTGGTCCTAGGTTTGTGCCACTGTTGAGGGTTTTCTGTGCATGTTCCAACTTTGGGGAAAAAAGTAGGAGCCTTTAATTTGATTACATTGATCAATAAGATATAATAGGCCCATAGTGTGGTTGTAGTAACCATTTTCCCCTGCTGCACAAGAACACCTAGCTTTGTTTACATTTCCAGCTAGTGATAGTATAACCATAACATCATGAGGCGTATCACTCTTTCTCTGAGATCTGTAACACTTCCCCTTAACATGTACTTCACTGCCATTCAACAGGCATAATACACCAAATAGGTAATTCTCAAAGAAAAACTTATAACCCTTTTCAAGAGGCTTTTCAACATAACTTTGAGCATTCCTTTTCATGAAAGAAAACTGCTTGGGGAGAACTGATGTCTCAGTGCTCCAGTTTCCCTCAATAGATGCAACTCCTTCCTTGAGCTGTTGGATTTCTGAAGTATTCTGTATGTCCTCACCACAACACAAAACGCACTTTGCTTTCTTTGCACGTGTGTAGCATTTCCCTGGATCAGGATCAACTAGAGAGAGATTCTTATTCAAGTTTTGTCTTACCCTAAAAATACACACAAAACATTTCATTGAGAATATAAACTATATATAACATGAACAGCACAATCTAAATTGTTTGTACTACCTCCAGGAAATAAATAACATGTTTTGGAATGAATCTTGGTTCATTAAAGGATGTGATCGCTACAAAAAAAGTTTAAACAAATATATTTGATGTAAATGAAGCTCACCAAGAAACAAGTTCTGCCCTCGTCTCCCTGGATTTGTATTTCTGGTTTCTACAGTCAAGCCAGAACCCTAACTCGTTTTCTCGCGTTTCCAACCTCTGTTAGTTCTATTACTGAGCCAGGAATATCTTCGCATGATTGCTGAAAGAAATTTACTTAGACGCTCAACAAAGCTTGGATAAAGCTTACGTGTAAAAGAAGTAAATTGAAACCACAGATCGTTTGAAGAACATCTCAAGAATTACCTCTTTGCACGAACAAACGGCTTGTTCGGCGTCGGCCATGTTTGTTGACCCACTTGTATCTTTCCGCGAA
>NC_090889.1:4220164-4222664 GCF_036669925.1 Montipora capricornis | reverse complement strand
ACTACTCCCTAAAAAGATAAGGTTACTGAATGTCAATGAAGTCATGAAATGCAGAAAGGTTAAAGCCATTATTAGGTGCCATACTCCAAACAGAATGAAGGAACCTGAAAAATACTACCATCACATTTTAATGCTTTACTATCCTTGGAGAAGAGAAAGTGAACTTTTTGGGAGTGAACAAACTTACATGTCTAAATTCCAAGAGCCAGATGTTCAAACTACAGTACAAAATAATCGACAAATATTTGAGCCTGATTCTAATGCTGTCATAGAAGCACTTGAACTTCTAAGGAACAGCAACATCAACACACTGCACTCCTTTGATACTATGAATGAACAAAAAAACGAAGATTTAGAATCACAAATACAAGATGATTCCAGTGAATCTGAATGTTTTAATAACCAATTCCCAGACCATCTTGCCATTAATGCAAACTCAAACCAAAATCTTGGTGGTGCAATAACAGCACATAATCACCCTTTAGGTATATCTGATGATGACCTTTGTGAATAGGTGAGATCATTAAATGAGATATGTCCAGGTTTGCACGCAAATGCGAAAATGGCGAAAAATCGCAAAACTCTGAAGAGCTAGAGAAGACAAGTCCCCCAAACCTGTTGCAATTTTTGCGAAAATTGCGAAAATTCGCGAAAAATCGCAAAAATCGCAAACTCTCAAAAGCTAGAGAAGACAAGTCCCCCAAACCTGTTGCGATTTTTGCGAAAATTGCGAAAAATCACAAAAATTGCAGAACACCAAAAAGCAAAAGAAGACAAGTCCTGTAAACGTTTTGCGATTGTAACGATTTTTGTGAAAAATCGCAAAAATCGCAGAACATTGAAGACCTAGTGCCGCAGCGCCGTTGTCGATGAATAATGAAGTCTAGTGCTTGAAGTCTAAGTTAGTTGAACGACTGCTACCGCAGTGCCGTAGTCAATGAACAATGAAGTGTAAGTTAGTTGAACGACTGAGATTGACACTGTGGCTAAAAGCATAATTATGTAGCACAGCTCATTAACCGAACTGCAAAATGAAAGCTATAGTTTTATGAGAGTTCTTAGGCCTAATCACCGAAACGAGCAATAAAGGAATGCTTTCTTCTTCACATGATCTCGTGAAAAGTGTAGTTGACCCTAGCAGCAAAATGGAAGCTAAAATTTGACGAAAATGCTTAGGCCTAATCAGTAAACTAGTGCATTCTTTACACAATCTCGCGAAAAGTGTACTTAGCTGAGCCACAAAATGAAAGCTAAAATTTTTTGAGAGATCTTAGGCCTGATCACTGAAACGAGCGCTTACTTTAGGCTTAATCAGTAAACGAGTGCTTCACATGAACTCGCGAAAAGTATAGTTGTCCGAGCTGCAGAATGAAAGCTAAAATTTTTATGAGAGTTCTGAGGCCTAATCACTGAAAGGAGCGCTTAGGCTAAATCAGTAAACAAATGGCGATAAAATGTTATTTCATGTTCTCATTTTTGTGGATATGATGTTTTCAAAAAAGTCGCGCACGAGTCCAGAGAATTGACACTGTCGCTAAAAGCGTAATTATGTAGGACAGCTCATTACCCGAACCGCAAAATGAAAGCTAACTCACGAGATATATTCACGCGTAGCGGGCTTGTTTCGGCTTGGGTATATCTATTTGTAGCGCGCTAGTAGAATAACGTGGGTCTTTGTAAAACTGTTTGCGGTCATATGATTCACAAAATTAAAGAAAGGGTACAAGACATGTATTTTGTTTTGTTGTTGTTGTCGTTGTAACAAACGAGGCATCGATGCGCTCGATTAAGCAACGGAGTTGTTATTCATTTTGGCGACTGCGGGACTCCGAAAGCAGCATTGCAACTCGAATGCGGCACTGCGGGAGCAGTTTTTCGAGTTAGATAATTTGTGGGCCAAACATTCTGAAATCTTGCCCTTGAATATTTGCCAGCACAACAAGTTCGACATATGACAATTCCAGTCATTTGTTTACATTTGAAAGCACAGCTTCCTCATAAAACTGGTGGCAACATTGACTTCCTTTTCTTCTGTAAGAGCACCCAGAGCCATCGTCTATGATATTGTCTGTTTTATGCGGTACTTTGTAGGTAGTTGGAACAAAAAGGGTGCAGCAAAAATGAAGGTTGTGCGATTTTCCAAACCACTTTACCAGGTGGAATAATATATGGCTCATTGATTTCGATTTGTAGATGATAGCAAGTCAGGTCAATATATGGCTCATTGATTTCGATTTGTAGATGATAGCAAGTCAGGTCGCATTTAGCATTAATTTTGACTACATGTATGTAAGAAAAGGTGGAATGACCTTCTGCCGCAGATAGTTTCAGTTTCTGGTCATTTAAGGTATCGTAAAAGGTTTAGCGAAGACACTTTCATTTTGTCAGCAGCCTCAATGAGGTCACTAGAAAGTAATTTGTCGAATGTGGACCCGCACTTCGGACTACTCGCCATCAACTTCAACCATAGATCTTGCCCTCAAAAAGCAGCAGTTTACTT
>NC_090889.1:4200164-4210164 GCF_036669925.1 Montipora capricornis | reverse complement strand
AGAGAACTACCTCCAGTTCCTGAGGCTGAGTGACATTAACATTCTGGTTGCCATCCGGTGGATTCACAACCGGCAGATTCACAACTAGTGGGTTCACGACCGGTGGATTCACGACTGGCTCTATAGGATCGAGAAGTAACTGAACATTCGGCTCCGGAGGTTGACCCTCAGCCATCAGGAAATCGTCAAGAAAATCGTGTGGGTCGTATCTTCCAAAAGAAAAGAGACCAGCTCTTCGTGGCTCCGCTGAAAAACTGAGCAAGAATGGTTTATTTTCGCACAAAACCAGAATTTATTATCGGTAATTACGTAATCGCACGTGAGACCGCTAGGCTAGCCATGAAAGAACCCATATTGAATTATTTTAACCTCGCATATCATTGAGTCAATGATGAAATGGTATATATGAAATGAATCATATATGAACTGCGGATATGAAATCAAGTGAAGCTATGATCTTCGCAGTTATGATCGCAATTTTTGCAATTGCGGAGAGAAGTCTGAAAAATTCAGGACTTCAACGGGGTTTGAACCCGTGACCTCGCGATTCCGGTGCGACGCTCTAACCAACTGAGCTATGAAGCCACTGACGTTGGGAGCTGATCATTTGTAGGTTCTCATTGATTCATTCCTCACAGGACCATTAGAACCCACAAATGACCAGCTCCCAACATCAGTGGCTTCATAGCTCAGTTGGTTAGAGCGTCGCACCGGAATCGCGAGGTCACGGGTTCAAACCCCGTTGAAGTCCTGAATTTTTCAGACTTCTCTCCGCAATTGCAAAAATTGCGATCATAACTGCGAAGATCATAGCTTCACTTGATATCATTGAGTGTTGTGAATAAAATACACATCCATCAAAGATTAAAACAAATATTTGATTCACCAAACAATCTACTGTTTGCAGGCATTCGTATTATTGTTGTAGGCGATTTGTATCAACTTCCACCCATTCGAAAGAAGCCAATATTTCACGAGTACACAAACAATACATACAATTTATGTCATCCTTGGCCAGCTTTTGAAATGAAAGAATCAACAGAGATTATGAGACAGAAAGATGGCATTCACAGAACTATTAAACAGATTCAGAACAGCTTCACAAACGGAAGAAGACATTCAGGTCATTCAATCAAGGCATGTAAGTCCAACGGATGAAAATTATCCATCAACTGCTTTGCACATATGGGCTGAAAATGCACCTGTCGATCAACATAACAATGCTCACCTTGAGAAAATCTCTGCACCTTTACACAGATTAAGAGCGGTTTGCTGTAAGGACGGACTAAGGTCTGCAAGATAGAAGAACCCAATTTGCACATACTTTGCTAGAATAAACGCCGAGGTGAACTAGTTCTAAAAGTTTAGGTCTTTATTTATTTTTACCAGGAATTTTTCATATTTTGCACTTGGTGGCAGCCTAAAATTAACAGCGAAATCGGGAATTTTCCAAAACCTTCTGTGTATATATAGAAAGCGGTATTGATAAGATTAACCCAGGTAGTCAGAAGACCTTGTTTGTTTTGGTTATTAACGGTGTTGAATTTAAATAAAATGTTGACGTTAATTCTCGGCGCAATTTTTAAATTTATGCTCTGCTTCAGAGCCTACGACAACCGAATTTAGGCAATTTTCGAAACTCAAAAAAGCACTCTGGTACAAGGACTCACCCATCGAGACTATACTCCAGGAAAGGGCAATCATTTGAGCTGCACATCGGTCGAAAAACAAATTGGGGTAAATGAAACGGCGATTTCCGAGACGACTTTCGAAACAGGTCACTTGAGTAATATGAGCGGCCCTTTGACCTTTCATGTCAACAGTCAGCTCTTTAAAACGTGACTTTCGTTCAAAGAAATTCATCTTCCTTTTCGTTTGTTTGCTTTACTGTCGTGTTTTAAAGTACAAGGCTGTTTTTTTTTAATTTGGAGGCATCTACTCATAATGTTAAACTTGGTGTGTATATTTTGAGATTGAGGAACTAACTTGAACGGTTACGATATGTTGATCGACGAATTATTCAAAAAGTATTTTACACATCTTCAGTGTTAAGAGCGATGTTAGATTTGATTCATTGAATATGTAAAAAAATATCCCTTACCTTGGTGAGCATTTCTTGGCTGGAAACCACAGTACATGTAGTTTTATAGGCAAACTCAGAGAGAGAGCGCCGAGCCATGTCACTCGTGAGGGAAGCTGTCAATCGACTACGATGTCACGCAATATCACATTTTTTTCGTATTTTTTGAGGAAAGGAAAATTGATATGATATTGTTCAAAATTATAATGAAAATCGGTAATAATTAAAATTAATTATTCGCAGACGAAAAGGTTAATTCCTCTAAACCAAAACCTTAAATCAATGTGTTTCTTCATAAATGGCAGCCCCCTTACTAAGGGCTTGCAGTGGATTTATCTTGGCGTGACATTTAAGAGCAATGGAAGCTTCTTTAATTAATTATTGCCATTTAAATTAGTATGGTGGGGGAGGGAACTTTATTGGTTTGATGATTTATCTAGCTAACCGGCCTGGTGCTAATTACTTAGCTGAGTAAACTGTATTGTGTTTTCCATACACTTTCTATCACTATCTACAACAAACTATTCGACATCCTGTTTCTCTTCATGCTGTTACACAGTTTCGAAATCTGGGGTGCATAAAAGAACTTGCAAGGGATAGGCAAAAGAACCCAACTGAAAGGTTACACGTGCAATTAACAACAACAACGACGACACTCTTTCATTTCCCGCATAATGACGATTATATTAATAATCTATGAAAGATATGATTAGTCATGCCTGGGATACAAGGACTTTCAACTTAAATCAAGAATACAGATCTCAGACGGGGTAGCAACCACATGCGTCGATCAGTTCCACTAATGCAGAAATGTACTCCGCCTTGCGCCTCACGTGGAATCCATCTGTGCACACACCAAAATACTCGCAAACAATCTTTAGCATGGTTATGTTAAGTTTTTTTAAGCTTCCTTTCTTACGCATGTCGCACAGGTTGAAGTTGTCATAAGCGATGGGGTGCTGCAACTGTACTTCATTTAGTACAACCTGACGGGTATCACAGAACTCTTGCTCGTGTTGCGCAGCTTTAATATCGGAATCACTTATCGCCGCAGCGTGACGCAGCTTAGATGCCATTCTTGAAAAGAATGACTGTATCTGTTGTGCGGACAGAAACTCGTCGCTTGAGAACAGCCTAGACCCATCTGCTTTCTTTGCAAAACGCATATCTTTTGCCACTCTCTCAGGGTCTTGCTTGTGACCTTTTTCCTGCCCAAGGTTAAATTTATCCTCCAAGTACTTCTTTTGAGCTTCATTGAATCGTGCGGATTTTTTTGTTGTTTTCAAAGCCCAACCCTCTGACAAGCTGACACCATCCGTCACCTCAAGTGTTCCTGCTTCTAGTGCTTTAGCCGTACTTGTATCTTCCTTTAGGAGAGCGTGGTATGTCCTCTTAGCTTTGTCTAGTAAGTTCTCTTTTTCAGGCATCATTCTACATTTCCCAAAGGACAAGTGCTTTTCAAGACTTGAGTGTCGCTCATACATCTTCACACAACCTTCATTTGGGCAGGAGAACAGAATGGTGGCAGCTTTCTTGTCACCATCGTCCTTCACTTCTTCTTCCAAGGTTCCATTGGGTCCTGGCTTCTTAGAAGTTTCTTGGGATGCACCGACGAAATCACCAGGTGAAATGTTGCAGTCAAATCGGCAGGCTTGCAAAAAGTCAGGAACTAAAAAGACAGCACAAGTAGTGGTCTTTATCTATGACTTAGGAAAGCCTATTGCTTTTAAACAGCTCGGGCTTTTCAGTTTAATTTATCATTCTTCGTGACTGGATACGTGCCATGCGCCCATATTATGTGACAGGGATATGCTAGCCCACACCCTACCTTATATTGATCTCTATAGAACAGATAGTCTTTAAATATAATCAATGCCACACGATTAAGTCGCAACGTTTCTTCAACTACCAGCTGGCTAGGTCTTCATAGGGCGACAGCTGGTTGTCCTCCCACTCATATTTGTGATAATGGCATAATTATTATCATATAGCTGAGTATTTTCTTGCTTTGTGGCTGGTCAATTTGAGTTCCGTAACTTACTGTGCGGACGCAGAGCGAGAAATCACTTTGCCTTACACTAAATAAACATGATATTAGCCAAGTTCAAAATCATTACTGTAAGTAACGGATCCCACCTTTTCCCTCGATTTTCTGTCCGTGCGCTTTTCCCTTGAGGCATAATTCCGAGAACAAAACTTGGTCCGTAGCTCACAATGCGAACAGCGTACTCAGCTAATAAGGTGAATTAAACGACGATTACTTTTTTCCATTATACTCTTTTAGGTTTTTTCCTTACCATGAAGCTTAGATTTGCTTATTTGCTTTCCTCGGCCGACGTCAAAGGCTCTCCAGACCGTCACCACGTCGCTAGAAAACTCAAAGTTGTTTAACATGCTTACACCATCCATTTTCACCTGAGGCAGTTCGCAAGCGGCAACTGCAGCATCGACAACAGCAACGCGGACCCCGGTGACACCTCCATTCGATAGGATGGCTGTTTTAAATTCTTTGGCGTTTTGCACATCATGCCCTTCATTGATGTATCTGCGCACATGGCCTTTGATAGTCGCTGCTTTTCTGTCGCAGGCCCCTTTACCTCCTTGTGGGTCACTGAAATCCACTCTACGGACACTGACCCCTGTATTCAACTTCATTAGAGAGCACGATGCTATTACAGCCGAGTTATGATAGCATCCGGCGTTATCCTGGCGTAGGAAAGCTGTGTCGATTCCGGGATTCTCCTCTTTCAGTGACCTCAAGGTATGTTCAATAATGCGCACTACAACAGAGCTGTCTTGTGATGTATTCTCGACGATGTGGACAAAGCTCTGACTTTCATACCGCCCATTGATTTTTCTTGCAATGACACTGATATGCCAAGATATCCCGCGCTTTCCAAACCAATCAGACTGGGACTCTCTGTATTTGACTGGTAAAAATTTCATTGCCCAATCCTGTGTGATAAGGACAGTGGACTCATTTAAAGCGCTCAAGCACACAGTTCTTGCTGCGTCTTGTCTAACACTTCTGAGTTGGTGGGCTTTCCAGGACTGGATTGCCTTGACTGCTTCATTCAGTGTGTGCGAGAGATCTTCCAGCTCCTCAGGCGCGAACTTTGCATTTGACTCAACTAGGTATCTTTCCATACAGTAGAGGACATCCCTGAGTCTTTCACACTGCGAGCACTTGAGACTGTGGGTGTGTGAGCAGAGAGATCTTAGTTCACTGTCGTTGCTGTCGCTCAGAGCATGTTCACTGCAATGGTCCGCCACAAAGGAGCAATCAGATACATGAACCTAGGAAAACAATACACTCGTAGATTTAGATGTAATATGTCAAAAACGAGTGCGAGTGTTTTCAGCAGGGGTTTCAAACACCGAGAAACAGATAATTATAGTTTGGAGGTGTTTGGAATCCCTGATAAAACACGAAGCACGAGTTTTTGATAGGACTGCTCAATTTTTTTTAACAAAGTATGAGTTTAATGTGATGATCTTTTGTTTTATCAGACAAGTGATAGGAATTTGTAAAGGAAATGAATATTCAATATTTGGGTAAGTTTAAAGGCAGAACTTTTGAATAAATTGACATAATAGGGCGTGGTGGAGAGCGAATCAGAATCACGTCGTCTTCGCCCGCCAAAATCGTCTTCCCAAGAAAGTGATTCGGTTAACGAGGCCGTTCCAGTTGCAACTGAATATAAAAATAATTCGGCTGTGAACATTTTCGTCGAGTGGCTGAGGTTAAGAGAGGTACAAGTGCTGGTTTTAGGTTGCGGTGGACTTTTCAAAGACTACGAACCACACGAGGTTCAAGCCTTGAGTACTGACCTTGCTGAAATGGATGCTCTTTCACCGAACTATTAGAGGTCCAAATTCGTTTTTAATCATCTGGACGCTAATGATAAAAGGTACTGCGAAAGTTTTATGTTGAATATCCCAAATTAAAATGCATTATGTACTGGTAGTTAATTTATCTGTTTTTTTCAATTGTCTTTATCAGTGTTTTCATCAGTTTTTGAACTAATCGGAGTAATCTTGATCTGGCTTTTTATTGGGTATCAAGAAACATGCACGTGACCAAAATGGGGCAATCCAATTGGCTAAAGTTGTATGATTATGAAATGCACCGTCATTATTGTTATATTTTCAAAGCAATTAATCCACAGACCGTAGCAAATTAAATAAAAAGCTAATAACTAAAAAGCACTGTACACTTTGAGTTAAACGGATATTTGTTCTTGGGATATGTATGCAATGACATCAAGTGCACGGAATGTGGTGTACTTTGCTGGAGTAACAATAGCATTTTAAAATCACTGACAGTCAAAAACACCTTATAGTCAGCCTTCAAATATTGTTTCCCCTCCTTCAGAGACACTTCCCAGCTTTTAGCGATCTCTCTGTCAAGCCCCTTATCTTTTAGGCGTTCCACAATAAGAGACAGATCTTCAAAACCTTTCGCGCCATCTGCCGCAATGTAATCTAGCCCCTGTAGGGACTTCCTCACGGTGGCTGCACAGGCGGACAGGACTCTTAGCATGGTTGCTGGGCTGAATGGAGTAAAATCTGTTTCCGCGCAGTAAGCCTGGTATTGCTTTACTAGCCTATTGGGAATCATCGTCCTGATGACATTTGGAGTCTCTAGTATCTCCCCAGAGGAGAGGCGGAGGTACCGCTGACCAAACGGGAGATCCTGGATGACATGCGGACTTGTTATGTAAGTTAAAAAATGATCAAGCTGCTTACTTTCCACTCTCATCCTAGGGCTTCTTACTCGGGGTATTTCGGCCCCACGCCCATAGTGAAGGGAATGCTGTCTTGCAATTTTAAATCGGTATTCGGTGAGACCTGGTATGTAGCTCTGGAGGCGTTTAAACGATGTCTGGTCCCCCATGATTGATAATATTTGACGTCTCGTTTCCCAGGAAGATGCGTTTCGGTAGGATTCTGTCAGTGCCTCAAGATATTTTTGCTCCTCTTGCTGTTCGCCAATACCCAGTTCCTTCTCGACAGAACCAGATTTTCTTACGGCCTCCCAAAGGTAGCTTGCATCTCCTGGGGCAATTACATTAAGGCCAGCAACAATTAGGGACTTCGCCTTGGATACATGGTTAGCTCTGGTACGTACGCTGGATAACTCCCATCGTCTTTTGTGTGGCCCGATCGTATCAGCATCACATGAACGTAGGAAGTCATTCAGGAGAGAACGCTTTGTGGCCTGACTGCTTTTGGGTGACTCGTTGCCACTAGAAGTTTCACTGCTACTCGCTTGACAGTCGGGCTCATAAAGGCTCACGTTCTCTAGTGACGAGTGGTGGAGAGAATCATCAAGTTGATCATCGGGCTGAGTCAAGCTCTCGTCGTCAATCGCCAAGTGAAGGATTGAATCAACTAGTTGTAATACGTCTTCTTGGCTATCTTCATCTTCTCTCTATGTGTTAAAGAGAAAACCGAATTAATCAGGGAAAAAAGACAATGATTTCAGGCTTATGCAGGTAAAACAGTTAACTTGTAGTAAAATTCTTCATGGCGATCAAGGGAAATAGTCTCTGTTGTAAAACGTTTGCACCTAGGCTACGAATAACGCATAGTATTTGTTTTCTCGCAGTGTGCAAAGACAGCGGTAGTCAGCAATAATGAAATAACGGCGTAGTTGCAAATAATTCTGCTCCTTCTTCGTGGCGTTAACTAGAGCCAACTATTTAAGTATACTTAATTACTTGTTTGTAGCTTATTTTCTGTTTCTTTTTTTCTCAGTAAATTTTTTTACATGTATAACTGTGAAGTCAAAGCATTCTAATTTTTGTACCTCCTCAGTAATTGTTTTGGTAAGTTAATTTTAGGAAATAAGGAATGGTTGTTGTTGTCGAGGAGTAGTGAAGAGTTTGTACAGTCCACTCGGATAGATTTTATGACCATAAACAATTTGTGCAACAGTAACTAAGGGCGCGTTCGATTGACAATATTCCGGAATAAGGATACGTGGAGTAATGATTAAAACGGTATGTTTCGCGCGTTTCGAGGCAGCAAGGATTATAAAAATATATTTAAAATATCATTTTAGCGGATCTGTGACAATTTTAATGTGAATCTCTGTAAAAACGAAGGATTTCTAACTTATATTCCATGTATTCTTATTCCGGAATACGGTCAATCGAACGCACCCTAATTTTATCAGGAGTTATATACCTGTACGATATCTTCTGAGATCACCTCTTGGGCCCCAACGTCATCAGGGTCTTCGACTGACTCTGAAGCGGAGAATGGGGTGGACAATGTCACTAGCGATGCCACTTTCTCCAGCTTCCGTCTACACTGCTTGCATATTTCTAAAGAAAAGCGAAACAACAGCAAATCTGTAACTGTAACGTCTTTTACACTCTCTATTTTTTTAACTTTTGTTTTACGTTTCTTGAGTAAAACACATCAATTTTGTACGACAGAAATATGGGTAGTAAACTCACGTGAGCCTACAGGAAGCAGCACTTGGGATTGCTGGTGAAGCAGTTTGGAATGACGAAGAGATATTCCTCTCTCCCCTGACACTGACTTGCCATGCGACGACCATTCACTTGGGGCAGTACAGTTTGTTTTGTTCGAGCGCCATCTGATGCCAAGTTTGTCGCGATGCCTTGGGCAAATCGTAAGTTCAAGGTGACCTTCGCTGATATCAAAAATGCCTTTAAATATGAAATGGTTACAAAATTAGGTACTGATGTAGGAGCCACCGTATATGGGAGGTTTTGAAAGCCCGGTACAGACCACTTCTTATTTGTCCCATGGTAGCCAGTCACTCTCGCTCTTTTGTTTGTTTTCAACTGAAGAAGTCTTCAGGACCAGAGAGCCCAATCTTCTTGTGAACTCAATAAAGTTTTAGTTTCGGTTTGAGATAGCTGACCGCAAAGTTGATCTTATTCATCGAGCTACAATGTTATCGTAAACTGAAATTTTGCACTTTGTCCTTGAGTTATTATTCCCTTTTGAACTGCTGCTAATGGTTTTCCTAGCTGAACGGTCAGCAAGGATTATTTGAAAGTATAGGACGTTTGCAACCAACGTTTGAGACACCAATAACAACAGAGAAATGTACGGCTTCTAATTGACGAACAAAAGAACCTAACGAGAGATCTTTTGTTTTCGAACACAAACATGGCGACGATGACGTCACGTGAAAACCTCCTATGAACTTGGAAATAACACCCAAATCAGCCAAATCAGACCAAATAAAGTTTGCGATATCTAGGAATATATTGATGTTCAAGTTAAATAGTGCTAGCCAAAAAACAAATTTAAAAGGAGCCTTTGCCTGTCTTGTGCAAATCTACAACGCCAATAGTGGTTATACATACCTGCCCTTGCCAGTAACAGCTTTGACTCGGAGTCTAAACCAGCGTCTCGAACATTGTAAGCACGTAAATGTCCTTGAATGGGTTTCTTGCATTTGGCGAGCATGACACTCTTCACATTAGCTGGATTGTCTACGCTAGGACCACATGTTCCCCCTACAATCTGACCATATTCACATGAGGCCATATTCTGTTGGTACGGCTTGTTTCAGAAATTGGTGAAACCGGCAAGTACCACGCGTACATGCAGTTCCACGGAATAGAGCGAAACTCGGTTTGTATGTGTTTCGCTTAGGACCTTCCGTTTCTGTAATGTGGTTTTTCAACACGTTTGATTTCAATCCAAAATGACGAATCATACACACACAGTCGTAAAAAAATTCACTGGTACACTAAAACGCACACGGTGAAGATGAACTTCCACCAGGCCTCGTGTTTTTTCTTGGTAAAGCGTTACGTAACAACGGACAGCGGTAGTTTGATAAAACTACTGTGTTTTCCAGCCAGGGCAAACTCACTTTGGTAAGGGATTATAGATTCAAAAGCCCAGCTTCTTCTTCTTCTAAAGGTT
>NC_090889.1:4187664-4197664 GCF_036669925.1 Montipora capricornis | reverse complement strand
CTCATGATACTCATGCTGGAATTTCTGCAATTGAGAAATGTACAGATACATTTGCTAGACAAAATCAAGCTGTACCAGTTGACCAAGTATTAGCCAAATTTAAAGTCAGACCAGGCAAACCATCTTCACCAGAAATACAAAGATTGCAATTCCCCATTACATTAGCATGGACATGCAGAGTACACAAGGTTCAAGGTTTAACACTGAATGAAGTGGTCATCAGTTTTGATCCGAAAAAGCAAAATCACTTCAACTATGGACAGATATATGTAGCATTAAGTCGTGTAACTTCTTTGCAAGGGCTGTACATGACAGGAAAAATTGAAAATAAACACATTAGGGCTAATCCCAAAGTACACTTAGAATATCAAAGGCTTAGGCAACATTACGACTTACCGGCATCTCCAAAAACCCCTATGTATAACATAACGCTATGCCTGTTGAATGTTAGATCGCTACTCAAGCACAGTGTTGACATTAAGTATCATACAGCACTTACAAACTGTGATATCTTAACATTCACAGAAACGCAGCTGTTACCACACCATTCAGATGCTACTATCAAACAAAACCTTCAGGCATTTCAGTTACCGGTACATAGACAAGACCACCCTTCAGATAAATATTCAAGTTTAGCTATTTCCATTAAAGACGCTAGTTGCATATTAAAAAAGCATTATATTCTGGCTATAAATGCTTTAATGTTTGTTGTATTCAATACGGTCAGCAATAAACGAACATCGTTTCTCTTACTATGTCGCAAGAACAACTCAAACCTTCAGCACTATACAGAAAATCTAAATTATATGCTCAACACCTACATGTATATTATTGATATTGTTTTAGGAGATTTTAACATCAACTACTTTCATAAAAATGACTTTAGACTACTTAAAGAAACAATGAATTCCAATGATTATGTACAAATTGTGCAGAGTGCAACATTTGTATCTGCTGGAACTCTATTAGATCATGTATATGTTAAGGAATTTTTATATAATAAGGTAGAACATGAGATTGTTAGTGTATATTATTCAGATCATGAGGCTATTATGATAAATGAACCATTAGCACATAGATTGTTGTCAAATGGACGACTTCAAAGTCTGTATACATCCAATTGAAAATAAAATAATATTGTGTAGATCTTCGTAATTCAGTAACAGCCAAGATATTTCAAGTTCCCTCGTATCCTTCAAAAAGGAAACGGGGGAAAGGGGCTTGGATCCAACTCAAACAAATTGTTTCCTAGGAGCTTCGCCACAGAGAGATTGCGCATCACCCTCAAAGACACACCCATTGGTTTTGGGCGTCGAGTTAAAATGTCTAAAGCATTGCAAGAAAACATCTCACGCAAGAACAAGAAGTCTACGCAGAGCAATCAGCCAGTCAAAGCTACCGGAAAACGTAGCAATATCCGTCGTGATATTTGTACATCAAATTCTTCTATTGTCGATGATTTGAATTCTGCCAATCAAACCACGCCACAGCTTCCAGCTGCCCCTCCAAACAAGCCGAAGGACACATCAGCCATCAGCGACATTGGCGACCAACACACTTCATCAACACCAATGAAAGCGCTAAAGTTCAATGTGAGCAATCTTTGAACCACACCATCCAAACGTCAACCAAATAACGAGATCATTGCCTACGTTCATAATCTGTTACCGCTCAAAAGAAATAAGAAAGACACAATGAACTATTGTACTCTAACCTTACAAACAGAAGCTAACCAAACTCAAGAAGCACTTCTATATTCAAAAAACAAGAGACCAATTCTGTTGAACAGTGCAGAAAGCCACACACCCCTGAAGATTCAACGCTTCACCAAGACGCCAGACAAGCAGAAGCTGATCATCGACATGATGCATTTATCAACCCCAGATCCCACAGAGAATTGCTTCCAGTTTAAGCAGCCTGAACCACACCAAGCATCAGTTAACATTAAGAACATCGTAGATTCGAGCAATGAGTTTGACACTGAGTTTTCACTCTCCGTGCCAAGCTGATTCGCCTTGGTGAAACCAGAAATGTAGGAAAATGACGACTACGTTTAGCAACAGCCACTTTCCTTGATGAAACTGGAACTATTCTAGTGGACCTTTGGGAAAACCAAATAGACAATATCCACTTGGGCAGTATTTACCGTATTACGTTCTTGCAGGTATTTTACTTTGTTGTATAGAGCGGTTTTCAATTCAGTGTCGAAAGTAATTAGCAAAAGTGAATTGCTTTGGTTTTCATTATTTCAGTCAGTAATTGGTTCAAAGTTCTCGGGCCATTTTTTTAACCAAACCAAATTGTGGCTCACGCGTGGACATTTTCCCGCGCTTTGTCGCCTACGTGTAATTACTTTGAGGTTTGATTGCTTTACTGGATTGCCTCCATCCTTTTTCATTGGCCAAACTAATTACTTTGATTTTGGTTTTACAACACCCAATTGAAATTCGCTCTATGTATTCAAATTGTTTTTCGTTGGCCGAACTCGCCTTAGTCAACTCGCCTACATAGGCGGAATAACTTCCCTACGTAGGCGACTTCACCCAAGAAATGGCAAACTTTTTCTTATTATTTCTGTTGTTTACTAAAGCTGAGGATATTAACAGTGACTTGTACTCTTCCTATTAATGCTCGTGAAATTTTGACCGAAGGACATGAACCTCTGAGTGGTCATGTCTATAGGATTCGAGCTAGCTTTGGTGTCACTTGAAAGTACTTTATTGAATTGAATGAAACGAACTAAATTTGTTTGCCGAGTTGACCGGTACACACCCTAGCTAAAACTTTTGAAAATTAATTTTCGACATCTCAGAGTAACGTCAGGTCCAAACATTCTGAGATTTAAAAAAGGTTTTAGGTTTTTATATTTATTTTAAAGAGGATGTTGAATCGTAAGTTTTGACATTTGAGGGGTTCTTAGGTCACTTAAAATGTTTAGTACGTGCTTCAGACCAAACTAAACCTGAGTTTGCAAAAAATATAAAATACTGTGCAACGCTTCCTCCCCTGCCTTCATTGTGCTAGACGTCTCCTTCAAGCAACTGCAAGTATTATTCTGCACTGTGATAGGTGTGGCTTTACCATGAGAATTGCTGACTGCAATACCAAAGTATCGCCAAAACTAGTGTTTAAAACAGAACCTTCCCAACAGGTACATCTAACACTGTTCGAAGAAACATTACAACAAATTATCCCAGACATTGCTATTCTCTCTGACATGGAAGTTGCTGAAGCACTGTTGCTCTTAAATGATTTGAAAGTCACGTACAACAAAGCCACCAGTGTTATTTCTCAGATTTCTACATTATAAAATCATTGTTGTTTCAGTTCCTGTGTTAAATGGATTGTGTTGTTGCCCATGATCGTTGAATATTGTGAATTTATCCATGTTCTGTTTGTGGTTAAGTTAAAGGGGCAGTACCATGACAATCATTCCTTATATTTTGACCATAAATTTTCTAGATGAATTTTCAGTGACACTTTCATCCTTAAATTGCTTCTGGATCACTGCTGTGAAATAAAAATCAGCCACACCAAGATATTACAGAGTTCACCTAAGATGCAAGAGGAGAACTTGAAAAGGTCAGGCCGACATTTTTAAGTTGCCATTCATTTTAAATTGGGTGTGCATAACGAAAAACACTTTAAAATTTGTTTCTGTGAGCTAAAATTTGGCCATTAATATTCTTTTCCTATCAGTAAACAGGTCTCCTTTGCTTTCCAAATTTTTACAAACCATCCATGACACTACCCCTTTAACCAAGAACTATTGTTGTGTCTCATTTCTATTCAAAAAAGGGGAATCATAGTTGTTTTGATATAAGATTCATCACTAAAATACAAAGCCACCAGCATGACATAATTTGTTATTAATTTTGTTTATTAGTTGTTATTAACATTGTTTATCAGTAGACCATTTTCGGATTCTCACAGCTGGACTGGATCTAGCATGAAATGTAGGCTAATGCAGGCAAATTAATTTGTGTGTGAAAAGATTTGTCGATTTGAGCCTCCATTTCATGCTAGATTCAGTCCAGCCATGAGCATTCGACAATGGTCTCTTGGCAAAACATAGTTTCAAAAGAAAACATAACATTCTTTGAATATACTCCATATTTTCATCCTAAAGTAGTAATACAGGAATATCATTATTACTAGCTTTACAAAGATTTTCAGTAGTACATGTAGGTTCACTCATTCATGTGATTCAGTATTAAAACAATTCAACCTAATATTGTTAGCTTTATACATACACAGAGATGATTCAATTTGAAACCGGTATAGTCATTGCAGATTTAACAAATATTTAAAAGCCTCAGAATAAAGTAATTTTTTTCAAAAATTGTACAATGTTGCTGTTATTTATCAATAAATGATTGCTTTTACCAACATGTACATTGTCTTTTCCTTTCACATGGTTACATACACCAAAGCTTGCCCACAACATAGCTTTTTCAGACAGCTTAACTTCTTCATCCAGCTTGAGTATTATCTCATCCCTTTTTCCTCAACTGTAGTTTTCCACAGACCCCACCATTATGGGCACATGTTTGACAGAAAAGAGTCCTGAATACTGTAAATATATGACTGAAAATGACTCCTATCATCAAGAAATCACAGACTCCTTTTGAGGTACCATTTTCTCAATTTAGCTGTTTGACTCCCAAGTATTCACAACCCATCATGTGCTAAAACGCTTTTTTAAAAAATCTAGATATTTATTTTATCTTATGTTTTCGTACTCCAAAATAGTGGGTTAATGCTTTTCTGCCATCATAAAGTTAATAAATAAAACTATAAAAACGTAAGTTTCAACCTGCACTTCATGTACATTCCCAAGATAAATGTATAAAATATATTTAGTAGATTTTAGACCTATAATATACATTTGCTCATCAAAAAGACTTCCTGTTTCTTCTGTAATGTCAACATTCCAATGTTTACAAACATTTGTGAGCCTGCCAAAGTAAAATTTAATACATAATTATTTATTATCGACTATTACCTTAAAGGCATTTGCAAGTTCTTTTTCCCTTGATTTCTATAATAACGGAGCACCATTGGTAAGATTTTTTTGGAAAAGATGTCGATGCAAGAAATTTTGGCTATGGCGTCAGCGTATGCCTGTCTGCCTGCCTGTACAGACTCTTGGGGTGGAGGTGGGGAGGCAAGATAGCCTCTGGGAACGGCAGTGTGCAGGCATTTTATATTGTAATAATAATAATAATAATCAAAAAGCCCAATATGGCGGCTGTTTACACCGTACGTCAGCCATCCATGTTATGGTCAATTGACACCTGTCAAAACAAAGTCTCCACTGGCCAGTATCAGATGACCATATAGTGGGCTTAGTTAAAAGCTCATTGAGGTTTGTTGTTTTATTTTTTTCTTTTTAAGTTCACCGCTAACCAGGTACTGCTTTTCAATTAGATCGCAGGCTCAAGCCAGGTTAACTTCTTGTAATCAGGACATCCAAACATAAATGAGGCTTCATTTTTTTGCACTCTTTCTGTAGCTCGACACAGCTATACTGCCATACTACGTCAACTAAAGCTCTTACTGGTCGACGCTTTTTGTGTTCAAGTGGAAAACGGTTTGAAAGATATTTTTCCTGCATTTTTTGCTGGTTTCAATCCAGGTTTGACATATAAAGCTGTGATCATGAACGCATTGGTGCCTACACAGTTATTCAAATCAAGCATTGGAGGGATACAAACTTAACACTGAGTGTTCATTTTTTAATTTGTTTAGAGCTGCATTTTGCTCTGTATTCCAATTTTTGGTATATCTTAAGAAAATTTCGAATTTTGAATCTGACAAGGTTGCATGATGCCTGGACGACGTATCACAAAAAAGCAGAAACGAAAGAACTCGTTTTAGATTGTTTTGTTTGGTTTTCTTTATTTGCTTGCTTTTCGTCAAGGCTAAACAAAAAATCAAAATTGCTTTGTACCATAAACTTCTTGTTCAAGTAAGCCAACAAGAATAAATAACCCAGGAGCTCTAGACCCTTCAGACTTGGCTAAATCTATAAATTACTTGTTTCATCAGGGCTTTGTTGACTTTAAGTTCTTACTTATTTACTTCAAACCAACTTTTTGCAAAAAAACACCAGCAGGAATGATTCAACTTCATCCTACCAATTTTTAAATAAAACATAGGAATCGGCCAGAGGATAGGCCCAATATGGCCTCTTGTTTAAAATATGACGCACCAAAATGTTAAAAGCGATCAACCTTTGTCACTTTGTCCATGTGGCCTTTTTCCTGCACTTTGTTACAACGACTTTTATTACACCAAATTGTACAGTTTCTAACGACCATCCCGAAAACAAATGTTACATAAAGTGTACAGTGTGTTAGTATCCCATGCATTCATTAATTTAGTCCTATTGCTTGAAGAAGCGATGATCCAGAACTTTGTCCTTCGTTACCATTTGTTCCATTGCCTATATGGATATCTTGAGAACTGGCAAATAATGATTTCATTGTGTCAACTTTGTGGGTCAGATATTTTTATAAATAGAAAAAAGTAAGGAAAATCAAATTCTCCCATACCGTCGTAAGTGTTTTTAAACTGCTGTCTAAATGGGTGAACTCTTGTATTGTATGGATCGTCCCATGGCGCATATTCCGTCTCGTACATACATGCTGCACATTCTATGTTACTGATCCCCAACTTCAAGTGCTTCAAAGCATCAAGAGCCACGTCCATGGGATGCAATTGTTCATCCTCAGAGGAAGAATCATTACGAGCGGTTGTTGTGCTGTCCATGTCGGTTGAATACTGAGTCCTTTCGTATGATCTTAAAATTTAAGTGGAATGGCTATATGTTAATTTACTATGAGCAGTCTCTTTTCGTGCCTGCTTTCGTGAGGTATCCCAGGGTACGCACGTCAGTTGGTGTTTAATGGCCATTTACTGATAAACTCTGTTTTATTACTATATTCCCAACACACGCAATATATGCAGTTTTGCGTTGGCTTCAACTCATATAACAGTGAAAACAATCCTGCAAATGGACATTTTTGGGGGATTGTAAAATGCTGAATAGGGATGCTTTCATCACCCAAATCTTCGTAAAAGTAAGTTTTGTTATAATACTTTTCAATCGCTTGGCATTGTAATGAATGTAATCTACACTTCTGTTTTACGAGGACACTGCCCGGGCAAGATAACTTGAAATTCTCACGAAACATAAATTCTCAATATAACTACTCTGTATCCACAAAATGGATCACACCTGTTTAAATGCATCAAACACTCCTTCGTCGTTTTCAAATGACTTGCAGACAGCAGAGAAACTTTACGTCGCACACGAACGAGAGCAGATATTCACCGATGAGTCGGATAGCAATGAAAACGAATTGTCAAATTCAGAAGAGGAACCTGACAACAATACGGAGTCACTGGGTCCCGAGATTGAATGGACAGAGTGTGACGTTAACGATAGACAAAAAGTTGAATTGCTTATGAAAAAAGGCTGTGGATGTTTGCATGGCAGTGAGGGAAAAAATTGCAGTAAGCGTTATTCAGTAGAACAAATTCTAGATCATCGTCAGATTTGTCTTGAGATGACCTCTTCTGAGTTGGACATGGTCATACTTGCACAATTTGACGCACGCACCAGACAAGATGACATATCTTTCTCCAGTCGGCAACGAAGAAAAAAAAAGAAGGCGCACACATACTTTACTTTTCAAGGTATGTAACTTATGAAACTATTGCTATTCACAATATAACTCCTAGTATAGTTTTTACTGCCTTACGAGTATACCTATTAAATGTTTGCATACCTAGTCAGATTTATCAGATTTACTACACATGCATTTTATTGTTGTAGAGTTTTCTTGCAAACGTGGTCCACCCAAACTCAGTTTTGTTTTAAGAAGAATTTCTGTGCAGTCACTTGTGAAGGGAGTGGGGCAAGACCTCATAAATTTCTTAGCTGTTGCATGTCCCTGCTTAAATTAAAGCTGGTCCTTTTAATTCTCGTTTGTTAGGTGCTCCAGTTTGCAAAGACGTTTTCCTAATTCTGTATGGAATAGGGAAGAAACGTCTCGGGAACCTAAAAAACACTTCAAGGAACACGGAATTTTGCCTCGTACCCATGGCAACAAAGGAAGGATGCCCATTGGAGTCTGCTCAATGGACACTCTCCAAAACGTGGTCTCCTTTCTTGACAATTTATTATTATGCTGAGGAGCATGCTGTCACTCTTCCGGGTAGAGTTCCTGGGTTTAAACGATCAGACATCAGATTGTTGCCATTGTCTAATACAACGGCAAGCATTCACAGACTATATGAACAATCATCTTTAACAGCAGGACTCTCGGTAGTTTCGTATTCTAAATTTGTAGCGTTGCGGAACAAAACTCGGCCCCAAGTAAGAATTACAAAGCCAAAGACTGACTTATGTTATACCTGTCAAAAAAACAATACCAGCATTTATCGGTCAGCCAACTTACCAGACATAGCGAAGACATTGTTCGCGAGCAAGAAAGGCATCTATTGGATGCAGAGCGAGAAAGGAGCCTTTACAAAAGCACATGTAACGAAAGTAAGGACAGCATAAAGCAATAGTGAACAATCTTAATTTCAACACTGCAAGAACACCCTGTTGTTTTAAAGGGGAGATGCACTATTCTTTTGATTACGCACAACAAGTTCATTTGCCCTCAAATCCTATGCAGCCTGGTCCCACGTAAAGTAGGAATTTTTGGTGTATGCTGCGAGTCATTGCCCAGACAAGTAAATTTTTTGATAGACGAAGCTGGTAGTATGGGGAAGGGTGCAAATGCAACTATAAGTTATCTACACTACTTTTTTGGAAAACCATGGCATCGGGGAAACAGAGGTGCATCTCCACGCAGATAATTGTTGCGGTCAAAACAAAAACTCTTATGTACTTTGGTATTTGGCGTGGAGGCTAATGGTTGGACTACATCAGTCTTGTACATACAGCTTTCTAATTGTGGGTCACACCAAATTTGCATGTGACTGGTGCTTTGGCCTTTTAAAACAATCTTTTAGAAAATGTTTAGTTTCTTCGCTGCACGAGTTAGCAACTGTTGTAGACACTTCGACTGTTAGTGGGGTCAATGTTGCACAGCTATGTTCCTTGCATAATGGTTCAACAATTGTGCCCGTTTATGACTGGGTCTCCTTTCTGTCACCCTTTTTCAAGATGTTTCCAAACATCAAGAAGTACCACCACTTTCTATTTAAAAGAGAAAGGTCAGGTGTAATGTTTTACGAGCAATTTTCAGATGGAACTGAAGAAAGCTTTAGTATATTGCGTAAGGAAGATTTTCTGCCCCCCAGCAACCCCCTGTTCCTTTGGAGCCCAAAAGTTTGGATCAGCAAAGGAAACTGTACCTTTTTAATGAAATTCGTCAATTCTGTAAAGAAGTCAGAGAAGATCTTATTGCTCCTAAACCATAAATGAGTCATGTTGTGAAAGTGCCTGCATGTGAACTGGTGGAAATTACGGACATCTTCAACGACAGCATTCATTTGTATTTGGTGGAATTGTTACTTGAAATTCCAGTCTTTCAAAGTTTCATGTGCATAAGAACTTTACTACAATCTATAGTAATATAATGAAACGTTAATTTTGTTATGAAAATGGGTAACATCAAGCAATAAATTATAATATACAAAAACACATTCTGACTAATTATTATATTCACATAATGCAATGACACGCAACAAAAACAATTAAGGGGGTGTTGGAAATCATGGCGTCTTGAATTTGGTCTGGAAAAATTTCTGTCTGCGGCATTTTGTGTCTATCTTTTTGCAAACTGACTTCCAGACACTATCTTCGCTCTCTCCCTGGTCCTCATTTGCAGGAAATTTCTAGAGGAAGAGGAAATAATAACACATTAGTCAACTACAAACAAATACCCCAAAAATAATAATAATAATAGAAAAAACAGTCACTCCGAAAATGGTTCGCGCTATTTTGAAGAAATTCGAATTACTAGGATAAACTGAT